>NC_084615.1:64441003-64558503 GCF_033978795.1 Nerophis ophidion | reverse complement strand
CACGCCGATGTGTTACTGCGATAGAACATTTTTTTCCTCAGTTGTTACAATAACAATGTTACTACAACTTGGTTATTGTACAGGTTACGCACCGTAAATTAAGGAGCAGTGACGGTTTTTGAATAAATTTTTTCAGAGATTAAGAGAGAGAATGGATTACTCATTGAAATGCTAGCTACCCAGAATGAGCTGAGTTTTACAGGTGAAAAAAAACCTTTGTCTTCTTATGTTATGATTGTGAAGATAAGCAAAATTCCAAAACAAGAACCGTTCCCCTTTAAGTCAGTTTTAAAATTCGAAATTGTAATTGATACTGATGTGCTTATCAGTTTTATTTTTGACAGTCTATATATGTTGACAAGCATACAGAGTTGCAGGACGATCGCCACCTTTCCCACAGCTATTTATGTGCAATTTCCAGTTTGCACATTCTTTTTTGACCGACTGAATAAAGACAGAACAATGGACAAAGTACAGTTTTATTTTTATTATTATATTTGTGTGCATTCTGAGAATAAGCATATATTCTGCATATTTATGAAGACAGGCACGCTAAATGGATTGCGCTTTTTATTTTGGCGACTTAAGAGACGCAATTCTCTGCGCACAAGCTTGGTAGATCAGCTTTGCCTGCGCTATCAAGTTTGTACTGGTTAAATACATGTCTTGACTAAATCTGTACAAATTGTTTACAGACCCCATGTCTTCACGTGTGGTTAATCAGAGTTTGTGTATTTATTCATAAGGACATTGGTGAATCACAATTTAACGATTATGGATCTGAGAGAAGGCTTACTAGCTCACCATCCTTGTTTTAGTTCATTCAAAAGTGTTTGATTGTGCTCAATTTATTCCATACCAAACTCATCCATTTATTTTCAAAACTTGGTAATGTGTTATGCAGGGAGAGAATAAGGAACATTCCCAAACTGCAAGGCATCCAAGCGGTTGTTGTTGTTTCAGAACTAAAGCATGTCTGCATGTACTTTTATGGTTGTGAGAGGACCTGCACTAAGCTGAGTGGATTTAGCTGAGGTGTGTTTAACGTCTATCCTCTTATAGCTGTATAGCTGCTGTTTTCCCCTCATATTCTAATCATATTGAAATCGGTTCTTTTTGCAAACCACACAAATATGTTTTGCCCCAGGAATGATTTACAAGGGCAGCACGGTGGAAGACGTGTTAGTGCATCTGCTTCACAATACGATGGTCTTGAGTAGTCCTGAGTTCAATCCCGGGCTCGGGATCTTTCTGTGTGGAGTTTGCATGTTCTCCCCGTGACTGCGTGGGTTTACTCCGGTTTCCTCGCACCGCCAAAGACATGCACCTGGGGATAGGTTGATTGGCAACACTAAATTGGCCCAAGTGTGTGAATGTGAGTGTGAATGTTATCTGTCCATCTGTGTTGGCCCTGTGATGATGTGGCGACTTGTCCAGGGTGTACCCCGCCTACCGCTCAAATGCAGCTAAGATAGGCTCTAGCGACCCCAAAAGGGACAAACGGTAGAAAATGGATGGATGGATGATTTACAAGAGCTTATGGGGCTGGATCACTGAAGTAATGCGTAAATTAAATAAGCGGTCAAGAGTAGTGGTCAAAAATTCAGCCAAAAGCTTGTAGATGACTACCAAAAGCGCCTTATTGCAGTGAAACTTGCCAAGGGACATGTAACCAAATATTAACATTGCTGTATGTATACTTTTGAACAAGCAGTTTTGCTCACATTTACAGCAGACTCATAATAACTTCATAAAATAACCAAACTTCATGAATGTTTTTTGTGACCAACAAGTATGTGCTCCAATCACTCTATCATAAAAAAATAAGAGTTGTAGAAATTATTGGAAACTCAAGACATGACATTATGTTCTTTACAAGTGTATGTAGACTTTTGATCACAACTGTATTGGTAAAAGACCTAAAGATAATAATAATGTTTAGACAAAAGTGTATATTATGTATACTATTATATATATAGTATTTATATAGGTGTGTGTGTGTGTGTGTGTGTGTGTGTGTGTGATGGATATGTGTGTATTTTGGGTATATGCATGTGTGTATGTATGTGATTGTGTGTGGATATGTGTGTATATATATATATAAATTGTATATGTGTGTGTGTATATATGTGTGTGTACATATGTATATATGTAAGTATGTGTGAATTTAAATGTTATATATATAGACAATATATAGCAGCAACCACTGAATTGAATTATATTATATATATTATTGTATTATATATTGTATATATATATATTGTATATGTATAGGGGTGGGACCTAATAAGTTTACTTCTTCCCACTCCCTTTTGAGCCAATCTTGACATCTACAAAAGATTAGTCACATGTAATGTTTTCAATGTAGGTGTAAAAATAATGTATCTATATATTTCTTTTGTATTTTATTTCATTCTCTTGTTTGTTTGCATGGCTCAAAATAAACCATTCATTCATTCAAAGATGAAAGAATTGGACATTGAAATGTTTTAACTTAAATTGTAAAAAAAAACCCTCTAAACTCTGCAATGGGAGCCACACAACATGTAAGGTGAATAGTTTACAATGTAATACTGATGTGGTTTACACTAACATGAGTTACTGTAGCTACACTTGATGTGTTTTAGAGGTGTACTCTGTCAGATAAGTTATTGTTGCATTTTGCGGTCCGAACATTTATTGTGAGGAAATGACGTGGGCGTCTTCCTCTTCCCTCCACAGGAGCGCCGAGCATCCTGACTGCCTCCATTTATGTGTCCGCCATGGCTTGGAGAAGGCTTGCCTGGGGGATCCCCTGCTGACACTTCCGATCCAGACATATCCAGCTTCTGTCCTCCGGACCACGACATCCTGGTGTGAGCTTGTTCCTCCAAGACCTCCTCACCGTCATCATGGCGAGTTTGGTGCTTAATGAGACCGGGATGGAGGACTGTGGCATTGACGACTCCTTCAAGTACAACTTGTATTCGGTGGTCTACAGCGTGGTCTTCGTCTTAGGTCTCATCACCAACTGCGCCGCACTGTTTGTCTTCTGCTTCCGCATGAAGATGCGCAACGAAACGACAATGTTCATGACTAATTTAGCGCTATCTGATTTAGTTTTTGTTTTTACGCTGCCGTTCAAGGTCTTCTACAATGTGAACCGACACTGGCCCTTTGGAGATGGACTGTGTAAGATATCAGGAACAGCCTTCATCACTAACATCTATGGTAGCATGCTCTTTCTCACCTGCATCAGCGTGGACCGCTTTTTAGCAATAGTCTACCCTTTCCGCTCCCGCTCCATCCGCACGCGCAGGAACGCCGCAATGGTGTGCGCGGCTGTGTGGCTGACCATTGTAGGAGGAGGGATATCCGTCACCTTCTTCTCTACCATCAACAGCACAAACAGAGCTACAACCTGTTTTGAGGGCTTCTCTAAGAGCACCTGGAGGACCTACCTTTCAAAAATCACCATCTTCATTGAGGTGAAGGTTGTAATGACACTAGCGCAACATTTCGTTTTTGTCATTTGTACTCGTACTTTATTGGTAGGGTTGTTTAGAATCGATATTTATCAGATATCAGCAAAACAAATATCGGATATAGACATGTATTTAAAATCACAGGTACATAATAGTTGGGAAATTGTGTTAGATGTAAATATAAACGGAATACAATGATTTGCAAATCATTTTCAACCCATATTCAGTTGAATATGCTACAAAGACAACATTTTTGATGTTCAAACTCATAAACATTTTTTTTTGTTTTGCAAATAATCATTAACTTTAGAAATTTATGCCAGCAACACGTGACAAAGAAGTTGGGAAAGGCGGGAATAAATACTGATAAAGTTGAGGAATGCTCATCAAGCACTTATTTGGAACATCTCACAGGTGTGCAGGGTAGTTGGGAACAGGTGGGTGCCATGATTGGGTATTAAAACAGCTTCCCAAAAAATGCTCAGTCTTTCACAAGAAAGGATGGGGCGAGGTACACCCCTTTTGCACAACTTGGTGTGCAAATAGTTTAAGAACAATGTTTCTCAAAGTGCAATTGCAAGAAATTCAGGGATTTCAACATCTACGGTCCGTACTATCATCAAAAGTTACAGAGAATCTGGAGAAATCACTCCACGTAAGCGGCATGGTTGGAAACCAACATTGAATGACCGTGACCTTCGATCCCTCGGACGGCACTGTATCAAAAACCGACATCAATTTCTAAAGGATATCACTAAATGGGCTTAAGAACACTTCAGAAAACCACTGTCACTAAATACAGTTCGTCGCTACATCTGTAAGTGCAAGTTAAAGCTCTACTATGCAAAGCGACAGCCATTTATCAACAACATCCAGAAACGCCAACGGCTTCTGGATGCTTCTCTCGTTTGAGATGGACTGATGCAAAGTGGAAAAATGTTCTATGGTCTGACGAGTCCACATTTGAAATTGTTTTTGGAAATATTCGACATCGTGTCATCCGGACCAAAGGGAAAGTGAACCATCCAGACTGTTATCGACGCAAAGTTCAAAAGCCAGCATCTGTGATGGTATGGGGGTGCATTATTGCCCAAGGCATGGGTAACTTACACATCTGTGAAGGCACCATTAATGCTGAAAGGTACATACAGCTTTTGGAACAACATATGCTGCCATATAAGTGCCGTCTTTTTCATGGACGCCC
Organism: Nerophis ophidion; assembly: GCF_033978795.1. Lineage (NCBI taxonomy): Eukaryota > Metazoa > Chordata > Actinopteri > Syngnathiformes > Syngnathidae > Nerophis > Nerophis ophidion. Next base: position 64,553,835 of record NC_084615.1, on the reverse strand, counting down.
CTGCTTATTTCAGCAAGACAATGCCAAACCACCATCAGCATGTGTTACAACAGCGTGGCTTTGTAAGAAAGAGTGCGGGTACTTTCCTGGCCCGCCCACAGTCCAGACCTGTCTCCCATCGAAAATGTGTGGCGCATTATGAAGCATAAATTACGACAGCGGAGACCCCGGACTGTTGAACGACTGAAGCTCTACATAAAACAAGAATGGGAAAGAATTCCACTTTCAAAGCTTCAACAATTAGTTTCCTCAGTTCCCAAACGTTTATTGAGTGTTGTTAAAAGAAAAGGTGATGTAACACAGTGGTGAACATGCCCTTTCCCAACTACTTTGTCACGTGTTGCAACCATGAAATTCTAAGTTAATTATTATTTGCAAAAAAAATAAAGTTTATGAGTTGAACATCAAATATCTTGTCTTTGTAGGGCATTCAATTGAATATGGGTTGAAAATAATTTGCAAATCATTGTATTCCGTTTATATTTACATCCAAAAACAATTTCCCAACTCATATGGAAACTGGGTTTGTAAAAGCAGACGTGTAAAAAGTTCGACAGCCAGTTAAACATCTACATTTCTTCCAATAAGCACGAGATTGGTCTTTTCATGTATTTTAGTGAAGTCATTTACAAAAACTAAACATGGTAGGCTATGTGCTACTCGGAGCGAGCAGCTACAGAGCGGCTAAGCACAAAATAGCACACAAGCTAGACATAATAGGTGTGCTTAATTGAACAATACTGCTGTCCAAAACATGACATTTGTCAATCCAACCAAGTAATAATAATACAATCATTATAGTATTATTCAAAGTTTCCAACACAGACGTGTGTTAAAAGTTGTCCCCATCATTCAACAGTGTCATGAGGTTAACTTGGAGAATTATTGAAATTAGCAAGTGTTGCCAAAAAAAGAAAAAAACAATTACCACTCCACTTTAACTTAAAGTATTTGTCATGACCCTTCACCCGGGTCATGTCTTGATTTATGCTTAGTAGCTTATTTCCCATGTTTAAGTCTGTTTAGGTGCTCTACCTTCTTTCCTTTCGTTTACTTTTGGTTGCCATGGACACTAATTGTTTGCACCTGCCTTCGGTTTGTTGAGTATCCTCACCTGTTTTAGCCCCTAATCAGTTCCCTTAAATTCTGGTGTTTTCCAGCTTTTAGTTGCTCGGTCAATGTTCACTTTACACAACAATTACTTTTTCCTGTTTTCGCCACACTTTGGAGATTTTTCATCGTCTCAGACAACGTTTTGATTTATTGGCTCCATGCTAACATTGTTTTTGAGCTTTGGTATTTTTTTGTCCTCTTCCTACAAGAAATGAAATAAATTCTTCCCTGCACGCTCCTCGTACAGCTGTCCTCCATCTGTGAGGACCCAACCGTTGCAGCAATGCGACCCAAACATAACAGTATTATGTATTGATTTATCATACCTACCATTGCTCGCTCGGTAATTGCACTTGATGAAGTCTCGACACCACATAATAGTAAATGTATACATGATTTTTACTTATATCATATCGGTATCGGGATATCGGTATCTCATTGGACGTGCAAAAGTTGTATTGGCACATCCCTAACCTCGGGCAACTAACCATGGAAACCATCACCTACCTAGCTACCTACCATGCACTATCCTAACTATTCAAGCATCTAAAAATACACCTATTCGGTATGCTTTGTAGGGGGTGCTGAAAAATAACGATTGTCACCCTAAAAATGATTATTTAATCTGATTCTAAATCGATTTAGCATTGTCAATCTTTTTTTTTTTTAAGGACTACATTTTTCAAAAGACAGGCTCCAGCACCCGAAGAGGGACAAGCGTTAAAAAATGCATGGATGGCATTATTTAGGCCACCTTAGCGCTGAATAGCTGCGGGTACACATCATACATCAGCAACCTTGAGGAGCTTTTGTAACCTGTAGCCTGTTTTGAAATGGTTGTATTAAAATTTGTATTCCAAGTAATATAGAGCGAGAATAAGTTTGAATAATGAATCATGTTGAATCAAGAATGGTTTCTGAATCGAATAGTCACCCCAAGTTTCGGAATCAAATTGAATCGATTTTTGAGTTGAAATTTCCTGTCTGATTGAGGATTTTTTAACAGTTTGGGGAAAAATCTACATATGTCTTTAAAAGTTTTAGTAATGCTATCTCGAATATTCAATATGATTACATGTTTTACTGTCTTTCCAGATTGTTGGATTCCTGCTTCCTCTCCTGGCCAACTTGGTTTGTTCTTCACTGGTCCTGAGAACGCTACGTCGTCCAGTGACAGTTGGCCATGGCTGTGACAGCAAGCGACGTGTCCTGAGGATGATTCTGGTCCATCTTGGCATCTTCATCATCTGTTTTGTTCCGTATAACTCTAACCTCTTCCTCTATGCCCTGGTGAGAACTCAGGCCTTGGTTAACTGCTCTGTAGAGCGCTTCGCCCGAACTCTGTATCCTATCACTTTGTGTCTGGCTAGCCTTAACTGCTGCTTAGACCCTGTGGTCTACTACTTTACCTCAGAGAGCTTCCAAAAAAGTTTGACCCTGGGAAGCAAAGGGTCCGGTTCCCGACCTGAGAGTATTCCCCGCAGCGACGCTGAGACCCAGGACACGGCAAACACACTCCCAAGAGACACGCACACTTTGGCCAGGAATGGAAAAGACATTAAAGTGTCAGAAAGTCAATTTTGATGAAAGGAAGAAGAGTTGAACAAGGACAAATGGGTTTAAGAGACCTTGGATTTGAAAAATTGTTTGTTCTGGAAATGACAAATGCATAACTGAGCAGATTAACTAAATCCTAGTGTAAATCCTGAAGTATGGTCTGGGCTTTACCAATTAATCCATCTCTTGGAAACAAAGGAATGTATCTGTTTGTTAATAACAATCTGCAACCGGACACAGACACAAGGAATTTCTTCGAATAACTCAGGCACAACAGTAATGCACTGGATGTTTAACTACTGTATATTAAACGTTTATAACTTACTGACTTACATGTTATTGTTTAAATTGCAACGAAATACAGTACATTGCTGTCAGTGTTTATTGAGGTGGCACCCATTATTAACACAATACATTACATCTGGGGTGGGAAGACACAATATTTCTTGTGCTGAGGTTAAGAGCCATTAAATCATTGTTTTGATTTGCTTTCATTGCGGTATTATTTCAGTATCCTGTTTCTCTCTGTTTGTTGGTTTGGTCAAACCCACCGTGGCTAAACTCTAACAGCACAGTTGTACGTTTGAACTCAGAAGTTGTCTCCTTGTTTTCAGCAGGCAGACTGTGTGCTCTTGTCCGTGTGATCCCGTTGAGGACCTTGGCCAGTTTGCGTGTCATAGGCCGAATGCTTATTACGATCGAAGCAATGGTCCATTGTTCGCTCCTGAATGAGGTCTCTCGGTCCTAATCTGGCTGTAGACCGGAGAGCTGCTCAAAGTCTCACAACAATGTGTACACACTCCAAAGTACGGCTGAACAGTGTTGACTAAATAATCACCCGAAAGTACAAATAATAAGGTTGAAAAACAGTGAAGGCATGATTCAGCAGTTTGCCGTGATTGCGTTTCCTATTGCTGAGACGACATGGATTGCAATGTATTAAGTCTTATCATGATGAATGTACTGCTTCCACTCGCCTTCACTTCCAGTTTGTCGAACAAACAAAAGGGAGAAGTGGTTGTTTTGAAGGTTGAAGCAAAGCTTTTATTGATCGGTGAACTAGGGATGTGAGAATCCTTTCAAGAAAAAAAAAATTTAAAATTTGGAAAAAAAAATAGGAAAATTTCTATCAGCACCAAGTGCTGCAACGCAAGCCTCGATAGAATATTTTGAAAATCAAGACTACCTTTCCTGCAATTTACTTTTTTATTCTCATCTACTAACCACGTATGGCTTTTTGACAGATACATGTACTATGTAATGTACCAAAGATTTTAGTTCTTATTAGTAAACAATTTACTAATATCACTGAAAGTACAATGTAAATTTATATAACATGCATGCAAAGAACTCAATAAATGTTTCCCATTCGGCAACTCTACCTTGTAGCCTCGCCTCCTCGGGAAAATTAACTTAGGGCGTTGTGACCTGTTTACATTTTGTCACGTCAAAAACATACCTTCTCACCGGCTACTAATTAATACCCTAGAACTACGAATGATTTGGAAATAACAGTGTTTGGATTGTAATCATCAAAATGTGATTAGCAGCAAAGTGGACAGCCGTCAACGTTGTGGCTCTATGAGCAAACAGAGGCAACAACAAGTGAGCTAACAAGATGATCCGCGACCTAGCTAGCTTGTTTCGGCGATCCTGATCGTCTCCCCGTCCGGCAACGCTTTAGCAACAAGAATGTGAATGGTAAATATGTTATACTTGTATAGCGCTTGTCAACCTTTAAAGTATTCAGTGCTTTGACACTATTTCCACATTCACTCATTCATGGCGGGAGCTGCCATGCAAGGCCCTAACCAAGGGACATCAGGAGCAAGGGTGAAGTGTCTTGCTCAAGGACACAATGGACGTGGTGAGGTTGGTAGATGGGGTTTGAACCAGGAACCCTCAGGTTGCAGGCACGGCCACTCTCCCAACTACGCCATGCCGTCCACGAAGAACAGCGAATACCTGCGGTTAGGCGAGGGTTCAAAATATGTTGTTTGTCGTTTTGTTTTTTTTGTTTGTTTTTTAAAGGTGGAAGTGATATTTTGACGAGAAAACAAATGTTTAAAAACACATTTCACATGCCTGGAGGACAGTTAACGTGTTTTATTGAAATAACGTATACACGGTCTTGTACAAAAGTCACAGGTCACAAATCCAGTTTTAGTCATCACATCCTTGTCACGCTTCAAAATGTAGGCTTTAATTAAGTGTTTGATTATTTTAAATGTTAATTTATCATTTGTCTTATTCTATATTATGTTGTGGCAATCGATAAAGATAATCATCAAGCGAGAGTTCCGTTTTTCGGGTTATGAGTGACAATACTAACAACAACATGGCGGCTAATCTTGGCACTATCTTCACTGCAACAATCAGGTTGACCAAGTTTTTGACACACCACTCCCTCATTAATAACACAGCTCCACATCAGTGAGCCTTTGACGTGAGCAATGTCAAAAGACAAGACATGAGATGTACCAGTAGGTCAGGGGTGTCAAACTCAATTTACCTCAGCTGCCGCATCGAGGAAAATCTATTCCCAAGTGGGCCTGAAAGGTAAAATCATGGCATGATAACTTAAAGGCCTACTGAAATGAGATTTTCTTATTTAAACTGGAATAGCAGATCCATTCTGTGTCATACTTGATCATTTCGCGATATTGCCATATTTTTGCTGAAAGGATTTAGTAGAGAACATCCACGATAAAGTTCGCAACTTTTGGTCGCTAATAAAAAAGCCCTGCCTTTCCCGGACGTCATGAGTTGCAGGGCTCCACACATATTCACATTGTTTTTAATGGGAGCCACCAGCAGTAAGAGCAATTCGGACCGAGAAAACAACAATTTCCCCATTAATTTGAGCGAGGATGAAAGATTTGTGACTTAGGATATTGATAGTAAAGGACTAGAAAAAAAAAGCGACGGCTCCGGGCGGCGGCAGTGTGAGTGTTTCAGATGTAATTAGACACATTTACTAGGATAATTCTGGAAGATCCCTTATCTGTTTATTGTTTTAATAGTGTTTTAGTGAGTTTGTAAAGATTGTAAAAAAATACCTCGAGGTCGGATGGCTGCGGTGAACACGCAGTGTCTCAGAGAGCAGCCGAGGAGCCAAGCTTACAGCTGCCTTTTTTGACAGCTGCTGCAGGACGACGAATAATCCAATGATGTCTCCGGTAAGATATACATCACAATTTTCCCATTCAAAAACATGCTGGTTGATATAGAGAAAACATGTTCGCTTGACCGCGCTGTGTTAAAGCTTCACAACAAACAAAGAAATACCGGCTGTGTCTCGGTGCCAAAGACAGCTGCAATACACCGCTTTCCATCAACAGCATTGTTCTTTATAGTCTCCATTATTAAATGAACGAATTGCAAAAAATTCAGCAACACAGATGTGCAGAATACTGTGTAATTATGCCATTAGAGCAGACGAGTTTTAGCTGCTAGTGGTGCAGCGCTAATATTACCAGACAGTCCGTGACGTCACGCGCATGCGTCATCATTCCGCAACGTTTTCAACCAGAAACTTGCAGGAAATGTAAAATTGCAATTTAGTAAACTAAAAAGGCCGTATTGGCATGTTTTGCAATGTTAATATTTCATCATTGATATATAAACTATCAGACTGCGTGGTCGGTAGTAGTGGGTTTCAGTAGGCCTTTAAAAATAAAGAAAACTCCAGGTTGTTTTCTTTGTTTTACTTTGGTCAATAAAAGAACAAGCACATTCTGAAAATATACAAATCACAAATAATCCTCTAGACAAAACACTTCAGGTTTGTTAAAAAGTCTGAGGAAATCGGTGCAGTTTCAAAAACAGTGAGCTTAGATTTTGTCTCAATGTAGCTACAAAGCCAGGATGAAGTTTTAAGTCACAGTCTTTCTGGGGTTGAACAAAAAACACAAAATGTGAACTCTTCTCAGTATCAAATACTTACTTTGTCATGTCCAGAAACGGAGGTAAAAAGCATTCAAAATGGTTAAGTTTTCTCGTAATTGACAAGAGACATTATGGGGTAGTAAGGGTGCCACATAATGACGTGTTCGAAGCAGAAGACAACACATTTTCATTCAGGTCGAGGGAGAGGAACAGCAGCCACTCTTTACTTTGTACATCTTACCAGTCCTAACAGAATTACTATTGTGACATCAAGTGGACACATTTAGAAGAGCAGTTTCTGTCATAAAAATAAATGCAGCTCATTTTTATACTTGGCAAACCCATCACACGGGCCGGATAAAACCTGTTTTCGGGGTAATATATATATATATATATATATATATATATATATATATATATATATATATATATATATATATATATATATATATATATATATATATACATATATATATATATATATATATATATATATATATATATATATATATGTATATTTATATATATATATATATATAGTGTGTGGGGACCCCTGCTTTACAGTATAGTATGTGTACACAAGCTGCACTGAGGTACTTTGAACATGCACTCATGCATAGAACTGAATCATGGTCTTACTTGGGAATGGAAACGGCCCCTGAACCTTCCTCTCTGGAGCTCTGCTAAAAAGAAACAAAATCGCACACGCACGCCCAAGAGCTTGCTTGATCTTGATTTATCTCACTGTAAAGAGGTGTTGGAAATGAGGCTTGAAAAGGTAGCCACGTTGTCTGTGGGTTTGTTTTAGTGTTGTGAAGCAATGACAGTGCAATGTTATCATTCCCTGAGGAAGTATCACACAGTAGAACAGTAGATTTTGGGGCCAACGGTAGCAGCCAGAATGATAAAAATGTGCAGAAAGTAAGGAAGAGGAATTGGAGTTCAGGAAAAAAAACATGCATTCTCATTGTATGGTTCAAGGTGAGATTTTGGCTGAACATTGTCATGATGAATGTTGTGCAACACTTACCTCCAGAGGACAATGTGCATATTGCAGAACCACCTTTGCAGACACATTTACACTGTAATGAGGTGTATTTAAAGGCCTACTGAAACCCACTACTACCCACCACGCAGTCTGATAGTTTATATATCAATGATGAAATATTAACATTGCAACACATGCCAATACGGCCTTTTTAGTTTACTAAATTGCAATTTTAAATTTCCCGAGAGTTTCTTGTTGAAAACGTCACGTAATGATGACGTGTACGCGTGACGTCACGGGCTGTTATGAATATGAGCGCTGCACACACACACAGCTAAAAGTCGTCTGATTTAACCGCATAATTACACAGTATTTTGGAGATCTGTGTTGCTGAATCTTTTGCAATTTGTTCAATTAATATTGGAGAAGTCAAAGTAGAACGATGGAGTTGGGAAGCTTTAGCCTTTAGCTACACAAACACACGGTGATTCCTTGTTTGAAATTCACAGAGGTGAAGCTTTCCTATGGATCACAGCGAACATGGATCCGAAAGTCAACCAGCAGGTTTCGGTGAGAAAATTGTGGTTAAAAAGTCGGCACTTACCGGTTATCAGCTGAGCTTGTGCCTCCCGTACAGCTGCCGTCGACTTCCCCGAGACACTGCGCGTCGACACACGGCCGTGGACGTACACTTCCGACTATCAGGTACTGTTAAACTCACTAAAACAATAGCAACACAATAGAAAGATAAGGGATTTCCCAGAATTATCCTAGTAAATGTGTCTAAAAACATATGAATCCGTCTCAATGCAACGCGATCGCAATCGTGTTTTTGTTGTATTGTTTTTTCTAGTCCGTCGCTATCAATATCCTCAAACACGAATCTTTCATCCTCGCTCAAATTAATGGGGAAATTGTCGTTTTCTCAGTCCGAATAGCTGTTTTTGTTGGAGGCTCCCATTAAAATCAATGTGAGGATGTGAGGAGCCATCAACATGTGACTTCATCTTCTGTGACGTCATCTTCTGCGACTTCCGGTAGAGGCAGGGCTTTTCTCCAGTTGCAAACTTTATCGTGGATGTTCTCTACTAAATCCTTTCAGCAAAAATATGGCAATATCGCAAAATGATCAAGTATGACACATAGAATGGACCTGCTATCCCCGTTTGAATAAGAAAATCTCATTTCAGTAGGCCTTTAAAACATGCACTCCTGCATACTATACAGCCACAATAATTAATATACATTGAAATGATCAACTCTCTTACATCGCCAGTCAAAAAAGTGTGTTATTATATTTGTCATGTCGAATGTTTGATACAGTTACAGTATTAGATAGTTTATACATAATGCTGTGTCATATTTTCACCAACATATGTCATGTTCATGTAGATCACTCCTTTTCTGTAGGCATGTTTTTGCTCTACTGATGCAGGTTCTGTGTGTCATTAAATTGTGAGTGAAGCAATCACTTCCCCTTTTTCACACCACACTACCAACTGAATGCCTTTACTTGAGCATGGGAGTGGCAGATGTACACTAAAAACCTCCACCAACACTGCATGCTCACGGATGCTCTTTGGTGGGGTTTTTTTTGTGATTTCGTGGGGCGCATTGAAACTACAGTTTGTTGTTTACAGAAGAGTGTGAAGCCGTTACTCTTCGTCACAGAACATGTTGCTGCTGGAGGTCAGAATTTGGCCTACACTTGCCCTCCTCATGCACATTCAGTCCTAGGAAAAAGACAGAGCACAAGGTAATGACCTTAAAATTCTAGTATTTTTATTCTTTGCAAAGTAATTACAGGATGCATGTTTGAGTTTGAGTTGGAGTTTATTTGGAACATGCAAGCATACAACATGATACATCACAATTTCCAGTTTCTCTTTTCAACATGTTCGAAAAGGAGTAGGAAGAAGCAGAGCTTATTTAATCCTACCCCTTTTCTTTACATAACATTTTCTAAAACTTTTGTTCTTTTGTTCACTTCCTGTTCTCAATGTATTCACAATATATACTCCATAAGTAATAAGTAATCACAATAAAAATAAATAAATAATTGGTGAAGTAAGTTGTATTCCATACGATGAGATAAGTAAGATTATTTTGAGAATGAATGGGTGAATAAAATCAGAATGTTTATCATGGTTCTTTTTTTGTACTTTGTAAACGCTTCCAGTTTGAAGAGTTTCTGGAAGTGGGTCATATTAGTACATTGTTTGATTGCTTTGCTTAATCCATTCCATAATTGAATTCCACATACAGATATACTGAAGGTCTTAAGTGTCGTACGTGCATACAAATGTTTTAAATTAAATTTTTCTCTAAGATTGTATTTGTGAATTATATATTTAGTGAACTGAATTATATTTATATAGCGCTTTTCTCAAGTGACTCAAAGCGCTTTACATAGTGAAACCCAATATCTAAGTTACATTTAAACCAGTGTGGGTGGCACTGGGAGCAGGTGGGTAAAGCGTCTTGCCCAAGGACACAACGGCAGTGACTAGGATGGCGGAAGCGGGAATCGAACCTGCAACCCTTAAGTTGCTGGCACGGCCACTCTACCAACCGAGCTATACCGCTATATATTTCTCTTCTTTTGTTGAGAAGAATTGTTGTATATTCCTGGGAAGCAGGTTATAGTTTGCTTTGTGTATAATTTTAGCTGTTTGCAATTTCACTATGTCGTGGAATTTCAGTATCTTTGATTCAATAAATAAAGGGTTAGTATGTTCTCTATATCCAACATTATGTATTATTCTAACTGATCTTTTTTGTAACACTTAGTGAATGAAGTGTACTTTTGTAATTTTTTCCCCATATTTCTACACAGTTACTCAGATATGGTAACACAAGTGAGCAGTAGAGAATATAAAGTGATTTTTGGTCTAGAACATACTTGGCTTTATTCATTATTGACGTATTTCTTGCTACTTTACGTTGTATATTTTTTACATGAGATTGCCAGTTCAATTTATCATCAATCATTATACCTAGAAATTTGGTTTCATTTACTCTTTCAATTTCTATTCCGTCTATTTGTATTTGTGTTCGTCTTTCTTTTCTACTATTACCAAATAGCATTATTTTAGTTTTACTGAGATTCAATGATAGTCTGTTTTTGTCAAACCATTTTTTTAATGTGTTCATTTCTTCTGTTATTATTTGTATTATCCTCTGTGTGTGGCGACTTGTCCAGGGTGTACCCCGCCTTCCGCCCGATTGTAGCTGAGATAGGCGCCAGCGCCCCCTGCGACCCCAAAACAGGGAATAAGCGGTAGAAAATGGATGGATGGATGGTGTTCTCTACTGAACAAAACGCTGTTGTATCATCTGCAAATAATACTAACTTTAAATATCTTGTAACTTTACAAATGTCATTTATATAGAGATTGAATAATTTAGGTTGTAGTATTGATCCCTGAGGTACACCACAGGATATATTTAGCATTGTAGAAGTGTGTTCGCCGAGCTTCATGTATTGTTTCCTGTTCGTTAGATAACTTCTTATCCAATTTAAGACTAACTCTCTGATGCCATATCGTTCTTGTTTTTTTGTTAAAATATTTTGAATAATTGTGTCAAATGCTTTAGTTAGATCCATAAACACTGCTGCCGCACATTTTTTACTATCTATTGCATTGATTGAGATCACGTTCCTGGGTCATGCTGTGTGGCTGGCAGTTAATTACTTGTAAATCTCACTTTCTCTCTTGCATGATTTTTAGGATACAATAAATACTAGTGTTGTTTTTGGAGGGGTTTTAACGTGTAATTGTATGAAGTGGAGTCCTTAAAGGAAGATTTATTTTTCTTTTTAAGGCCACATAAAAGGAAAGGACTTCAGAACGCAGACCTCTGCCAGGCCAGACCTCCCAATAGTACAAGAAAGTCCTGAATCCAGACAGTTATCAGGTGTTCTGAGAACATTTTCTACCCGTAAAAAAATTTCTACCCAACGCCCCTGAGCATGCGATTCAACGCTGAAGGTTTCCTCAAACAAAATAACCATAGTATTACAGTAAGGTAAAAAAAAAAACGTTGCTATATTGTGGTTATTTTTAGCAATCGGTTACATACCAGGAAACAAGTTAAAACAAAAAAAAAAGTACAAACCTTTAATTAACCAAAATTCCATGGCTGCATGGTTGTTTTTCTATACAAGGGTTGGCATTTCAAAAAGTTAAAAGAGCAATATCGGAGCCAAACTACAAAAAATACAAATCCATATATAAGTCTTATAAACAAAGTCAACACACGATATAAGTGTCGATAGCAGCGATATTAGCTATGAAAAACGATTACGTGTCGCAGGCTGACGCAAATCTTCATTGATAGAGATGTTGAAATGTAATATGTATTTTACACATTTGTACAACATTGGAAAATATTAGTAAAACCGAGGCTTCTCAGAGGGTGAGATATCTCCTGGAAATTACTAACTTAGAATGACCAAATGTACAGATGTGTGTGTATAAACTAGAGGAAAGGTCAGGCTGTTTTCTTCTAATGGATTTATTACTGTCAGAGTTTGTTTTTGATGAACCCCAAGATGCAGAGAAGGAGGCAGGCATTGAGTAAGGAAACATGATTTAATTAAAATACAAGCACAACAACAAACAAAAAGGGTACTAACAAAAGGCGCGCACGAGCTGGATAACAAACTAAAAGAGCTAGCATGAGAGCTAGAAGATAATGAGCAGGAAACAGAAGTTGTTACTTGTAGTATGAAAACAAACTGGAAGCAGGGAACAAAAAACAGTAAGCTACAAACAGCTACCGAAATATAGCTTACCGCTACACTGCAAAGACATGACACAACACGACACGACACGACAGGGGCAGCCATACAATAATCCAGCATCTGACTGGAGGACAAAACAGGCTCTAATATTGGCTGGCTGATTGACACCAGGTGTGGCCGGCCGCTAATTAGCCACAGCTGAAGGGACACAGCACTCAGGGAGACAAACAGGAAACAGAAACAAGATAAGAGTGCTGACAGGAACTAAAGACAGGAAATAGTACACACACACACACAGGAAAAACTAAAACACAACCAACCTTTGGGCAAGCCTGACAATTACAAGCTTTGCAAGCTGGGTAACGTTTGCTGTGGTCTGGAACAACATGGCACACAAACAGAAATGCAGGCAATAATACATACATATTCACCACACCTAGTGGATACATGGATACATTAACTTTAACTTTTTATATAATGTGTCATGAGACATGCAAATGTGAATTAAATACACAGAGGACATAAGTAAATTAAATTAAATGAGCCCAAATATACCCACAAACAAGGCATAATGATGCAATATGTACATACAGCTAGCCTAAATAGCATGTTAGCATTGATAAGCTTGCAGTCACGCAGTGACCAAATATGTCTGATTTGCACTCCAGTCTAGTCAATAACATCAACAAAGATCATGTTTGTGCATTCACGCACAGCATAAAAAGTTTAGGGGACAAAATGAGACAAAGAAGGAGTGGCATAAAACATATCTTTCTGTGGCAGCATCAGAGAAAGCTGTACATGTAAACAAACTATGGTGCATTCAAAGAATGTTTAAATTAGGACAAAACGGTGTTTGCCAAATACTCTCATCAGTGAAGCATGTTTAAAATAAACAGTGGTATTTCTAACAATTAGTAATGTTTGTGTCATGTTTGTCTTCCTACAGAAACAATATTAAAACAAAACATCCCCTCTCCCCTTTTTTCCATTTTCATATATTTTTGAAAAAGCTTCAGAATGAATATCAACAAAAAGTCTTTTGACTAGTTGATATACCGTATTTCCTTGAATTGCCACAGGGCATATAGTATGCGCCTGCCTTGAATTACTGCCGGGTCAAACTCGCTTCCCAAAATAATTAGCGCATGTGAATGTTGTCTGTCTATCTGTGTTGTGCCTGCGATGAGGTGGCGACTTGTCCAGGGTGTACACCGCCTCCCCGCGACCCCAAAAAGGGAAGAAGCGGTAGAAAATGGATGGATGGATGGATGCTTAGTATTACCGCCTGGTCAAACTCGTGACGTCACGAGTGATACTTCCCCTGTCATCATTTTCAAAATGGAGGAGGCTGATTTCAATACCGGTAATTTGAAATCACATAAAGGGAAGAAGATTAAGAGCTATTCAGTAGGATTTAAGGTTCCAAGCTTACATCACACTCAAATTTTTAATGCATGCCTTTGGTAAGTGCCGGAGTGAGAAGATGTTTTAAAATAATTAGCGCTTGCTTACTTTTACCACATGTCTTTGATAAGCGTTTGAGTGAGAAGAGGTTTTAAATTAATTAGTTTGAAATACGGTATAAATAATGATAGTTGAAAAATAAAAAGCACTTGTTCAAGCACCTACTGTATTTCTGACATTTTCTGAAAATGTCATCTAAAGCTGTCCATTACCAACCAATTGATTACAAACAAAGATAAGACATTCCGGAGGAAAGTTATGTGGTAAGAACTTTTGACCATGACTGTATATACTTCGGAAGAAAATGTTTTTTTTATTTTTTTTTTCATAACTATTCTATTATGTTAAGGGTCAGTTTGACCCATTTCAGTTTTTGTGTTGATCAAAGTACTGGTTATCCTGTCTTTTTCTTGCTGAAATTTGGTGACTTTTCCTCATCTAGGGTCATGAACTGGTGTGTAAAATCTGGACACTTTGTAGTGGAATGTCTTGCAGTTAGTATACAAAGATGATGTTGCGGGTCATTTTGATCCAGACACTTTAATGAGGGTAAATAGCTTTTCAGATCCAAAATAAACATGTCTCTTTGATGTACTTTTTACTTTGATGTACAATTGTTTGTATTTTGATTGCCTCTGAGACCCAGAGCCAGGTGTGTGAAGAGAGGGAACTTTCTCACACTTGTCCTTGTCACTGTTCTCATGTCATCTCTTTGACAAACTCACCAAAAATGAGATCCAGAAGGATGACATCTGAGGAGACTTTATCACAGATTTTTAACTGGGATAGTGATGTAGAGGAAGAGATTTCAGAAACAGAGGATTTTTCAGAGACAATGTTATTGCTGATCCAGATTGTCAATTTTCCTACGATGAGGAGGATTCAGAGGACGAGTCTGCCGTTGTTCCTCCAACAGATGAAAACCAAGGAATGCAGCAATCATCATCCACAGAGGGGACATGGGCATCTAAGGACGGTAATATAAAATGGTCAACATCACCACACCCAAGCCGAGTTAGACTATCATCTATCCAATGTGATCAAAATGACTCCCGGTCCTACACGATTTGCTGTCACACGGGTTGATGAGATTCAATCAGCATTTCAGCTCTTCATATCCCCACCAATAGAGAGGATTATACTGGAAATGACCAATTTAGAGGGGAGACGTGTGTTTCAAGAGAAATGAAAGCCACTGGATCAGACTGACTTGCATGTTTACATTGGAGTTCTGTTATTAGCTGGAGTGTACAGGTCACAGGGAGAAGCCACTGCAAGTCTATGGAATGAAGAGAATGGAAGGCCAATCTTTCGTGCAACAATGTCTCTGGATACATTCCACATGATATCTCGTGTGATCCGCTTTGACAACCGCGACACCAGAACTGGTCGACGTGAAAGAGACAAACTAGCTGCGATCAGAGATTTGTGGGATAAATGGGTTAAAAGTGTACCTTTGGTGTACAATCCTTTGATAAAGCCTCCTCAGATGTCATCCTTCTGGAGCTCATTTTTGGTGAGTTTGTCAAAGAGATGACATGAGAACATTGACAAGGACAAGTGTGAGAAAGTTCCCTCTCTTCACACACCTGGCTCTGGGTCTCAGAGACAATCAAAATACAAACAATTGTACATCAAAGTAAAAAGTACATCAAGGAGACATGTTTATTTTTGGATCTGAACAGCTATTTACCCACATAAAAGATCCTAGGTAAAAATGACTCGCAACATCATCTTTGTATACAAACTCTGCACAGACATTCCACTACACATCAAAATGTCCAGATTAACACACCAGTTCATGACCCTAGATGAGGAAAAGTCACAAAATTTCAGCAAGAAAATGAAAGGATAACAGTACTTTCGTCAACACAAAACTGAAATGGGTCAAATTGGCCCTTAACATAATACAATTGGAATTAAAAATGTATTGTATGTCACTTTTCTAAATGTTTATATAACCTAAAATAAAGTTTTTATTGGTTTAACCTGTTTTCTTGACTGTTTTGAGTGCATTTAGACAGAACGGGTAAAAATGACCCGCAACATACCCAATGTCATTTTTTTTACATAAAAGCCACTGGGCTTGCATAATTTACAATGTTTCTTTTTCGGAAATTAGAGAGGTAGGTTTGAACAGTGTGAAGTATTACTTAATTTCGAGGACTCCTCAAAGATGGATGCTTTTGACCTTCAACGCCTTCACCACCGCCCTCTGGGCCTGTGGATGATTTACCAGCGCTATATAGCGGCAGCGGTGTCTCCTCAAACGCACCCCCTCCCTCTATTGCAAGTTGGTGTGATGTACGTACCAGTGTTAATTTTGTTGACGAAAAATTTTCGTCATAGTTATGGTCAATGACCTTTTTTTTCCGACTAAAACGAGACAATAACTAAATAAAAAATAATTTATGCGGACTAAGACAATGACGATGTTTATTGACATATTCGTCAACGAATAAAAACAAGACGAAAATGTCAGCCAGAGACGAGATCCAATCGGAACTCATTTCGTTAGGAAGAGGCGGGAGGAGTTGGGAAGAGAACCAATCAGAGCGACGTGGTAAGGAAGTTACGTAAACGTAGTTTGCGTTTGAGACTGACCCGGGAATGCGCTGTAGAAGACAACATGTCAACGCCAGGGAGGAAAAGGAGAGAGGACATATGGGGAAATTTTATATTTGACGTCAAAGATAATAAGACGCAGTGTAAGAAATGCAGCGCGAGGATTACGGTGAAAAACACAACAAACTTGAAGAGACATTTACAGTCGAATCACGCCGAAATCCACACAGGTAAGCATTTTCCACAACATACAACTCACTCGACGTTATCCCGTTTATTACACGGCTAACTCGTGAAATACTAAATTTGAGACATGATTTTCATCAAAATACGACTTGTATCGGTGATTTTTCCGCTGTGTTGCTTTGACTTTCGGAAATTGAAGGGAAGGTTTACATATTACCCATTAGTCGACTAAATCTACTGTAGTTTTCGTCGACTATAATCTTATGATATTTCGTCAACTAAAACTAGACTGACACTAAAACAATTTAAATAACTAAATTATGACTAAAACTAAATTACATTTTAGTCAAAGGACTACGACTAAAACTAAATCAAATGTTGCTGTCAAAATTAACACTGATACGTACCATGTTTAATGTGTGCCATGCTATGTGAGGTTTTTTCCTTGGACTCAGTCTGGAGCCCTACTGAGGGTCTAGCCTTAGACTGATATTTATTTTTACCCCCCCCTCTCTCCCAATGTCACACTTTACTCACTTTTTTAAGGAGCGCCGTAAGTGGCTGATTCGTTGGCGGTGTTGTCTTGTCCCTCCCTGTAACATATGTCTGCTTTTAGCGGGACTGTGCCGAAAATCAATCAATCAATCAATGTTTACTTATATAGCCCTAAATCACTAGTGTCTCAAAGGGCTGCACAAACCACTACGACATCCTCGGTAGGCCCACATAAGGGCAAGGAAAACTCACACCCAGTGGGACATCGGTGACAATAATGACCCAGTGGGACGTCGGTGACAATGATGACTATGAGAACCTTGGAGAGGAGGAAAGCAATGGATGTCGAGCGGGTCTAACATGATACTGTGAAAGTTCAATCCATAATGGATCCAACACAGTCGCGAGAGTCCAGTCCAAAGCGGATCCAACACAACAGCGAGAGTCCCGTTCACAGCGGAGCCAGCAGGAAACCATCCCAAGCGGAGGCGGATCAGCAGCACAGAGATGTCCCCAGCCGATACACAGGCAAGCAGTACATGGCCACCGGATCGGACCGGACCCCCTCCACAAGGGAGAGTGGGACATAGAAGAAAAAGAAAAGAAACGGCAGATCAACTGGTCTAAAAAGGGAGTCTATTTAAAGGCTAGAGTATACAAATGAGTTTTAAGAAATGAAATTTCGTTGTACTTGTGCAATGAAAATAAAGATCTATCCTATCCTATCCTGTCTTATCCTATCCTATCCTATCCTATCCTATCCTATCCTATCCTATCCTATCCTATCCTATTTCTAGGAAATAAAAGTTTATTATACAGTAGGTTGATGTGCATTAACATTTCCAGCTTGTACCCTAAGCCTCCATTTCTAATGAACACTGCAATAACACAGCTTTTTGTCTTATCTATTTGTGTGTGAAGTGTTCAAAAACAAGATAATTTAACGACGGAATAGGGGCTTTCTGTTCTGGATTCTGCTTGGCACTATTGTGGAGGTGCATTGAAATGTCAAAAGTCCACCTCTTGTCACTCACTTGAAATGTGTGAATACAAATGGCGTAGCAGTGAATCAGGCCAACATCTCTTTGGGTAAAAATCCTCATGGGGCCTGAGAGGAAGGGTGGATGATATGCTGCACTGATACGTTCTGCTGTAATTACTGCTCTGAAAAATAATCATTCATGATAGGAATATTTTCGGCATCAAATACATTTGCAAAAACATACATTTGTGCTATTTTGTATGTGACAGTGAGAATGACGCTGAATGCGTCCAGATCAGAGCACGGGTCCCTCATGGCCAACTCCTCATGCGGCCACAATATGACAGAGTGGGAGGAGCTTATGGACAAAATGTACACATACTTCTACCTGCTGCTCTTCATACCAGGACTGCTGCTCAATACCATTGCTTTGTGGTTCTTCTGCAGACAGAATAGGTAGACACACACACACACACACACACACACACACATAATTGTGTTGGACATATGTTTTACAGTACTCTTCACAGTATTTTGTGTGTGACAGAAAGAAGACCAAGACGGTGATCTTCATGGTGAACTTGGCCTTGGCCGACCTGGTCCACATCCTCTCTCTGCCACTAAGGATCTATTATTACTTGACACATACGTGGCCCTTTGGACACACTGTCTGCTTGCTCTGCTTCTACTTGAAGTACCTCAACATGTACGCGGCTATTGGATTCTTGGTAAGCAACAACTGTGAGAATGACCTATCAATCAATCAATGTTCATCTATATTGCCCTAAATCACAAGTGTCTCAAAGGGCTGCACAAGCCACAGCGACATTCTCGGTTCAGATCCCACACTAGGGAAAGAAAAAAATGATGCATGCAGATAAAAATAATGCTGAAGTGACAATAAGCATTGTAGCATTTGCGTGCACTTCCTCTTCAGGCAGCAGACAGGAGGAGGAACATTTTTAAGTGGGCTCAATTGGTAAGTTTAAACTAATTATCATTTAAAAAGTACATTTAACATAAACTCCAAATATTTACGATCTGATGTACTCAAATATTCGAGTTTATGAACTCAAAAAATATGTGGCAACTGATTGCCTCACTTTTTTGGAGTTGTGCTTACTTATTCGGATTTATAGTATGCGACCAATTTAGTGCATGGAAACATGGTGACCGATTAGCCTTGATAAATCACACCATGTGTGCTAATGATTAAATAAGCCCCTCCCTCTCCTAGTATCCTCTGTGTTCTGATGACCATATAATGTGCATATTCATGAAAACAGACACGCCAAATAATTGCGCCCCTTACTTAAGATACGCAATCATCTGTGCACAAACCTAGTATTGATTGATTAAAACTTTGATTAGTAGATTGCACAGTACAGTACATAATCCGTACAATTGACCACTAAATAGTAACACCTGAATAATTTTTTCAACTTTTTTAAGTCGGGGTCCACGTTAATCAACTCATGGTATAGCATACTTGCCAACCTTGAGACCTCCAAATTCGGTAGGTGGTGATTGGGGGGCGTGGTTGGGGGCGTGGTTAAGAGGTGAGGAGTATATTTACCGCTAGATTCATAGGTTCACCAAGTCAAGTATTTCATATATATATATATATATATATATATATATATATATATATATATATATATATATATATATATATATATATATTTACATATATATGTAGGTGTGGGAAAAATCACAAGACTACTTCATCTCTACAGATCTGTTTCATGAGGGGTTCCCTCAATCATCAGGAGATTTTAATGGAAGCATTCACATACAATGGTTTATATAGGGCACAGAGTGGGTGGGTACAAGCAGGCGTAGGATGTGGTGATTGGCTCATGTGTTACCTAGGAGGTGTTTCCGTCTGTGGCGGCATGTTGAAATGATTTCACCGCGCTTGTTGAGGGATGATAGATCTGGATGATATATAATAAACAGTTTCTCTTTTAAGCATAGGTTGCATCTTTTATTACCACTGTTGAAAGGTGTGCTGGATGCAAGAATTTGCCATGTTATTGAATATTCAACATTATTGTCTTTGAGGTTCCAAATGTGTTTGCTGAGTTCTGTAGAATTCCGCAAAGTCTGGTTTCTAAAGGAGGCGTTGTGATTATTCCATCTTGTTTTGAACGCTCCTTCGGTTAATCCTACGAACGTGTCGGATGTGTTAATGTCCTTGCGTGTTACCTTTGCTTGGTAAACGACTGATGTCTGTAAGCACCCTCCGTTGAGAGGGCAATCAGGTTTCTTGCGACAGTTACATTCCTTATTGGTTTCAGAGTTGTTAAGTCTGGGGGTAGGCAGTCCTTTTGCAATTGCTTTGTTGTGGTTTGAAATGATTTGTTGTATGTTATTCATACAGCTGTAGCTCAATTTAATGTTGTTCTTGTTGAATATTTTTCTTAGGGTTTTGCCTTTGGGGAAGTGTTTGTCGATCAGAGTGAGGAACTTGCGGCCGATGTTGGTTGAGACGATTTTGCTGAATGGCGGATTGTACCAGATGATGTTGTTTCGTTTTCTACTCTTTTTTGGTTGGTTTCCTGGAGTGGTTCATAGGTGAGGGTGAAGTTATATCCGCTTTCATCAAGTGCTTTCTGGTACGGGGGGGTTGCTTGGTCGAATTCAGCTTTGCTAGATGACAGCATCGATAGCCTTTTATTAATTCCGGTAGGTATTCTTTTCGTGGTGGTGGGTGGGTGTTTGCTGTCATGGTGCACGTATTGGAGTGTTGTGTTGGGTTTCGTGAATGGTTGGTAGCTGTTATTTCTCAGGTTGAAAGTGACGTCGAGGAAGTTGACGGTTTGCTTGTTGGCTTCAATCGTGATCCGTAGGCCGTTTTCTTTGAAGATTTGGCATATGCGCTTCTTGGTGTTCTCGCTGCTCCTTGGCGAGGCGCGGCACACTGCCAGTCCGTCATCACGGTAAATACCAAGGTTCAGGTTGAGGCTAGCAAGCTGGGAGAGGAGGAAACTCCCAACGAGTTCGCACGTTTCTGCTCCGTCAAAACTCCCCATAGTAACGTCAAATGTTGAATTGTTCTTTTTTTGCCATGGTGTACTGTTGTGGATGAGTATGGAGTTCTTTGCGTGGATGATGATGTTTCTTTTGTTGCCTGTGATTGAGTCGTAGTCCGAGGCGAAGTTCTATCATCCCTCAACAAGCGCAGTGAAATCATTTCAACATGCCGCCACAGACGGAAAGACCTCCTAGGTAACACATGAGCCAATCACCACACCCTACGCCTGCCTGTACCCACCCACTCTGTGCCCTATATAAACCATTGTATGTGAATGCTTCCATTAAAATCTCCTGATGATTGAGGGAACCCCTCATGAAACAGTTCTGTAGAGATGAAGTAGTCTTGTGATTTTTCCCACACCTACATATTGCGCTCTACCACGGTATCGAGCCCTATTCTCTGGATAATCCAATCAAGACATATTTACATATACATATATATATATATATATATATATATATATATATATATATATATATATATATATATATATATATATATATATATATATATATATATGCAGGTATAGCTCGGTTGGTAGAGCGGCTGTGCCAGCAACTTGAGGGTTGCAGGTTCGATCCCCGCTTCCGCCATCCTAGTCACTGCTGTTGTGTCCTTGGGCAAAACACGTTACCCACCTGCTCCCACTGCCACCCACTCTGGTTTAAATGTAACTTAGATATTGGGTTTCACTATGTAAAGCGCTTTGAGTCACTAGAGAAAAAGCGCTATATAAATATAATTCACTTCACTTCACACATATATATATATATATATATATATATATATATATATATATACTGTATATATATATATATATATATATAAGTATATATATATATATATATATATGAAATACTTGATTTTCAGTGAATTCTAGCTATATATATATGTATATATATATATATATATATATATATAAGAAATACTTCAATTTCAGTGTTCATTTATTTACACATTTACACACATAACACTCATCTACTCATTGTTGAGTTGAGGGTTGAATATTCCATCCTTGTTTTTCTAGGGTTGAATATTCCATCCTTGTTTTTCTAACCATATGCATGTACACTAAATGACAGTATTGTCCTGTTTAAGAGTGTCAAAACACATTGCTGTTTGGCAGACAAACTGCTTTAGGTAGACGAATTTGGACTGTTTTTGTTGTGTGTTGTTTTACCGCGCTGGGATGACGATAATGAAACTGCCTAACAATAAACCCACATAAGAATCCAAGAACTCACCCTCGATCATTCTACAGTTATAACGTCATTGGGCAGACACGCTTTTTGTACACGTCACTCAAGTCCGCATTGAGCTGGAGGAGGCGTGGCCTCCAGCTTCGCCTGAATTTCGGGAGAAAATTTGTCCCCGGGAGGTTTTCGGGAGAGGCGCTGAATTTCGGGAGTCTCCCGGAAAATCCGGGAGGGTTGGCAAGTTGTTATCAAGTTTGCACGTGCAAACCGTTAGTAGACCAGGCCCTAAATGGATTTTTTTTTGGTTTGTTTTCCAGACGTGCATCAGTGTGCAGAGGTGTGTGTTCCTGCTTGACCCCTTCTCCACACGAAGGTGGAGAAGCCGCTATGACCTTGCCATCAGCGTGGTGGTGTGGGTGCTGGTCGGTCTGGCCTGCTCACTTTTCATCGTCATGCGAGTCAGCAGCAGCACCTCGAACCCCTCCATAACTTCTCAGCATGTCTTAAACATGTCCGCTTTTCTGCACGTCACCCAGGAGCCAGCCCGCTGTTTCAAAGACTTGCCCATGCGTCAGGTGCCCCTCCCACTTGGTGTCACCTTGATGGTGATCTGCGAGCTGTTTGGTTTCTTGATTCCTTTGGTCTGCATTAGTTACAGCTCTGTCTGCATCAGCCGCTTGCTCTACCAGAACTACTCGCAGGCTTCAGACAACTCCTCCTTACGTCGCCTCCCCTCATTAACCTCGGCTGATGTCAACCAAACTATTAGGGAGAAGCGGCATGCCTTGCGGATGGTGCTGAGCTGCTCCATCGTGTTCCTGTTGTGCTTTGCCCCGTACCACATCAACTTCCTTCTTTACCTAATGGTACAGCAAGGTCTTGTATCACATTGTGCCTTCAGGCTGGCCGTACGCCACTTCCACCCAGTTTCTCTGTGTCTGGCCAACCTAAGCTGCTGCCTCAACCCTCTACTCTACTACTTCCTCACCGCAGAATTCAAGTTGCACCTTGGCAGGCGCACCTTATCGTCGACCAACTCCCACTCTCTGCTGTCGAGCAGACTGACGAATTATGATAGTAGCTCTCCACACAGAAGGTAGAGTGGTCTTCAGCCTGTCAGTCTTCATTTGAAAGTAGAACGCCAAATAGTGAGGAGGCTAAACAGGGTGAAAACGGCGAAAAAACAATCATGATTCATTTCATCCTATCCTTGGATCTCAATATCACTATTTGTTTTTAACATGCCAGTTTTAAAGCATCGGTACTAAAAAAAACCTAAAGAAACTAGAGATGAACATAAGAGTGGAACCTCAATTTATGAGCCCCTCATTGTAGGAATTTTTCCATTTACGAACCGCGAACAGATATAAAATAAACTTAGTTGTACAAACTTAATCTCCGCGTATGAACAATCAATTGTTAGCGAGCCGATTGATCTCCGGTGCTCGTTTATTCAGCAAAGCAGTTATTTCATTATAGCGTCTGTCCTATTTGCTGCTTTGTAAGCGTTTCAAGTGGTTTTTAGCCTTTTCACAACGTGTTTCTATTTTTTGTCAATTTGAGCCCAAAGAAATTGATGTGTGGTTTGAAATATTCCGAAAGTATCCACAGCGTTGTTGACACTTCTCTGTATGCAAATGCAACTGTCCATATTTGTCAATTCGAAGATTTTCTCTATGGATGTTTTTTATTCATTATTATTTCTTGGTCTGGTTTCCTCTTATTTATTTTATTTTTGTTCCATGGCCATGGAACAAATTACAAATTGATCTGAGGCTACCTGTACTGATCACAATGGGGGCATTTTAGGCTATTTTAAAAGATCGAAAAAGCTGTTCACATCAGGCACTGTACTTGTTTTAACTTGTTTTGGAATATATTTTTTTATTGAAACATTTACATTTTTACCAATTGCATGTTCTTATGTTCATCATGTAAGTAATTTGTGCATTGAACTATGATGTTTTACTACTACTGTTTTTATTGTTTTTATATGTATTTATGAAACCTGTTTTTGCTGGCCTCGTAGCGAGATCGCTTTTGTAGAAGACATTTGAATCCCAGTGAGTTTTACCCGGTTAAACAAAGAAAAAAGAAAAAAAAAAAGAAAAATAAGATCTCGTAAAAGTCTCTGCTATTTCCCTGCACGGCGAAACTGCAACAGAATGGCGGTGCGGATTGCAGGACGGCTGATGGAGGCACCGTTCTGTGGCAACGCCATTATGCATCCAGTTGAAATCCCTGGTTATACCTCTTGGCGTGTGACTTGCAATTATCTTCTAAAACACTAATGGTTTACTAAGATCCAAACACCACGCGCTCAAGGCCGTACGCTATATATAATACAGCGTGTACATTAGTGGGCGTGTTGCCTGCAATTTACTAAGACTGCTTGTAAAACTGAAAAGTGGTGCAAATTGTCTAAATCAGTGGTCCCCAACCATTTTGTATCTGCGGACCGGTCAACGCTTAATAATTCGTCCCGCAGCCCGGGGGTGGGGGGAATCCTTTATTTATTTATTTTTTTCTTTGTCATGAAAAAGGGATGTTTTTGTG
The DNA here is from genome assembly GCF_033978795.1 of Nerophis ophidion. Taxonomy (NCBI): domain Eukaryota; kingdom Metazoa; phylum Chordata; class Actinopteri; order Syngnathiformes; family Syngnathidae; genus Nerophis; species Nerophis ophidion. The sequence continues at coordinate 64,529,055 of NC_084615.1, read as the reverse complement.
GTTGGTGCACTAATTGTAAGTGTATATTGTGTTTTTATGTTGATTTAATTTAAAAAATAAATAAATAATTGTATTTATTTATTTTTTATTTTTTTTAAATAAAAATGAATAAAAAATTATTCTGCAGCCCGGAAACAATCGGGCCACGGCCCGGTGTTTGGGGACCACTGGTCTGAATGACAATTTTTACCTGCTGCATTTTGCTATAATTTCAAACATGCAGGAGACATGTAATAAATTCCAAAGTTTAAGATATATATTTTTGTTATATCGCCAAAGCTGCGCTCATTTTAGAGAAGCTTCACTTGCTCCAGTTCAAGGCGCAAAAAATGCATACTTAGGGGAGTTTTTTCTCGTATAAGAAACATTTTATTATATATATTCTATGTGAAATAAACACGCGTCATTAAAATATATGAAATGACACATAAATGCGTAAAACACATTTGTCTTTACATAAGCCCTGAAATCCCTTGGCAGCTATAAAATTGTAAAACAATGTTGCCAAATAGATGATATGTCCAATATTTTTTAATTTCTAACTGTCCAAATATGTTGACACTCTCGTCTGTCCATCGTTCGTCAATGCGTCGCAGGCACTGATCTTGCAGCCGTGTGTGATAAATGAAACGCAGAATAGTGTGCGTATTGTGCGGTTCCGTGAGGATGATAAAACATGTTTGTGATTTGTGTCATAGGAACACGACGGGCCATTACTCTAATGTTTTAATTTTTTAAATGTTTTTTCACAGAACATGAAGTTATTGACTTATCAATGTAAATCTTTCTGTGGCGGTCCAAAACCTATGTATGGTAAACACTGGTTTGAGCGCACGACTTTAGAACCATTCTTTTTTTATTTATTGTATTAATTACGCTGCAATTATGATAAATTAATTACTTACATGATTAAAGGCCTACAAAACCCACTACTACCGACCACGCAGTCTGATAGTTTATATATCAATGATGAAATATTAACATTGCAACACATGCCAATACGGCCTTTTTAGTTTACTAAATTGCAATTTTAAATTTCCCCGGGAGTTTCTTGTTGAAAACGTCGCGGAATGATGACGTGTACGCGTGACGTCACGGACTGTGAGGAAATATTAGCGCAGCGCACTCACACAGCTAAAAGTCGTCCGATTTAACCGCATAATTACACAGTAGTTTAGACATCTGGGTAGCTGAATCTTTTGCAATGTGTTCATTTAATAATGGAGAATATAAAAAACAATGCTGTTGGTGGAAAGTGGTGGATTGCAGCTGTCTTTAGCACCGAGACCCAGCTGGCGTTTCTTTGTTTGTTGTGAAAGCAGAGCGGTCAAGCGAACATGTTTTCTCTGCGTCAACCAGCATGTTTTTGGATGGGGAAATTGTGATATATATCTTACCGAAGACATCCGTGGATTATTCGTCGTTCTGCAGCAGCTGTGAGCTTGGCTCCTCGGCTTCTCTCTGAGACACAGTGTGTTCAACGCAGCCATCCGACCTCGAGGTATGTCTTTACAATCTTTACTTTACAATTTTTTAAATCTCACTAAAACACTATTAAAACAATAAGCAGATAAGGGATCTTCCAGAATTTTCCTAGTACATGTGTCTAATTACATCTGAAACACTCACACTGCCGTCGCCCGGAGCTGTCGCTTTTTTTTTTTTTTCTCGTCCGTCAATATCCTCAAACACGAATCTTTCATCCTCGCTCAAATTAATGGGGAAATTGTCGGTTTCTCGGTCAGAATCGCTCACGCTGCTGGTGTCCATGATTGTAATCAATGGGTGGATGTGAAAAGTCCGACAGTCTGTGACGTCACGCGCACTACTTCTGGGAAAGGCAGGGCTTTTTTAAGAGCGACCAAAAGTTGCGAACTTTATCGTCGATTTTCTCTACTTAATCCTTTCAGCAAAAATATGGCAATATCGCGAAGTGATCAAATAGAATGGACCTGCTATCCCTGTTTGAATAAGAAAATCTAATTTCAGTAGGCCTTTAAAGTAAAAGTTTAAAAAGTATGTGGATTGGAACTGCTCTGACAAGTAGAGTTTATAATTGATTATTGATTCCCGGGCGTGGCCACCGCTTTTTTTGATTTACTGATACTTTTATTAGTAGATTGCACAGTTCAGTACATATTCCGTACAATTGACCACTAAATTTTACCACCCGAATAAAGTTTTTCAACTTGTTTAAGTCGGGGTCCACGTTAATCAGTTCATGGTGCTCACTGCTCCCCTCATCTCCCAGGGGTTGAGGGCGATGTGATACGACTGGTTGGCATAGTGATGCCAAATTGGTCCCTTCGTGGATGCGTCGGCATGAACACAGCAACGGTAAGTTTAAATGATTTATTACACTTAACAAAATCAGACTATGAACAAAAACACTGGAGCTAACAGACAAAAATAAACCAAGGGCGCTAGCATGAAAGCTAGGAATAGAAAATACAAAAACTATACTTGGCACGAAGCACACGAAGGAGTAAACAAAAAACATTCAGCATGAAAGCTGGAATATCGAGTGGCTTAGCGTAAGAGCTAGCGAGAAAATACATACGGGTAGTAGACAGTCGTGAATGTTGCTCGAAGGCAAATTAGAGTCCCAGAAAGAATAACGAAAAGGGACGGGCTTAAATAGGGGAGTAATCAAAAAGTGACAGGTGTGCAGAAACCGTGATTAGCAGGTGGGATCAATCAATCAATCAATCAATGTTTATTTATATAGCCCCAAATCACAAATGTCTCAAAGGACTGCACAAATCATTACGTCTACAACATCCTCGGAAGAACCCACAAAAGGGCAAGGAAAACTCACACCCAGTGGGCAGGGAGAATTCACATCCAGTGGGACGCCAGTGACAATGCTGACTATGAGAACCCCCCCCCCCCCCCTCTAGGGGACCGAAAGCAATGGATGTCGAGCGGGTCTAACATGATACTGTGAAAGTTCAATCCATAGTGGCGCCAACACAGCCGCGAGAGTCCAGTTCAAGCGGATCCAAGACAGCAGCGATAGTCCCGTCCACAGGAAACCATCTCAAGCGGAGGCGGATCAGCAGTGTAGAGATGTCCCCAACCGATACAGGCGAGCGGTCCATCCTGGGTCCCGACGAGCGGTCCATCCTGGGTCTCGACTGTGGACAGCCAGTACTTCATCCATGGTCATCGGACCGGACCCCCTCCACAAGGGAGGGGGGGACATAGGAGAAAGAAAAGAAGCGGCAGATCAACTGGTCTAAAAAGGAGGTCTATTTAAAGGCTAGAGTATACAGATGAGTTTTAAGGTGACACTTAAATGCTTCTACTGAGGTAGCATGAGCAACCATGGTGACTGACTAAACAGGAAGTAAGAGTGTAGAACAACAGTGATACAACAATTGGAAGTATAAACCATATGTGGTGATCCAAGTAGCGGATCGCAACACGATGGGTCAAATGCAGAGGATAATCTCACCACACCTTGTGTGTGTGTGTGACAATCACTGGTACTTTAATTTTTTAACTTTAATGTAACACATTGCTACCCACCTGTGGGGGTGAACAACATATTAAAACCAGCCCTCAATAAACATGCTGTTTAAATAAAGCATTTAAGAATTACTATCTTTTCAAAGGCCTGCAGGTTTTTGGTATAGTTTTTAATTTATCTTAGATTGTGCATCTGTATTTTGTTGTTGTTGTTGTATTATTAGAGTTGATCTCAAATGTTGTGTTTTTATCTTTCCAACTGCTGAACAAAACAGCTGTGAGTGCATTTTGAACTTGATGACAGTTGGCAGCAGTTGTTTTCCAAACCACAAAACACCTGCTCGGTCTGGGACAACGTTGATTATTCTCCAGCTCAACGGGCGCCCTCTAGATCTGCCAGATGTCAGATATTCCCCCTCATTGACTCGAATTGCAGCACAGTTGCATCTTCTGAAATGTGTTTTTTGTCACTATATTGCAAAATAATCATATCTTTTTTTTTTTTTGCAGTTAGTTGTCCTCATCGGAAAAAAATTTGAACAAAATACCAGCTGTGTTAAAAAGTCTTGTAAACCACACCCCTTTACTCACAGGAAACTCAGTGGGCTGGAAAGCCTCTGCAGCAGACAGACAAGTGAAACAAAGGCAGAGAGACATAAAGAGGGTATTAATGTGCGGAAATAGACACATAACAACAACAATCGGCTTTATGGCCGAGTTTGAAACAGAGAAGTGGTGATAAGATGACTGATGGTTCTGCTTCCTTCCCTCCTGAGGCTGAAGACAAAGGTGAGATCTTGTAGATAACTATTAATCTTCCTGAAAGAACTCTCCTGAAGGAATAAATAAAGTACTATCTATCTATCGAATCATAACTTATTTTGATATTTGCAAAAGTGTAAGGTTTGGTGGGTGCTGGGAATGTGGAGCCATGCCTCATGGGGTTTACTGCATGTGCTGTGAGGAATGAGAGTTATGTGGTGCGTGTGTGTGTGTGTGGGTGTGTGTGTGTGTCTGTGTGTGTGTGTGTGTGTGTGTGTAGGTACAGTACACGTGCAAAAATAAGGGTATGGGGTGCCCACTTCCTCCTGCCAACAATGAGCAAGATCCTTTTCTTGTCCCAGCTGTGTTAGAAGAGTCATTTTTAAGACTGACGTTGAAGTCCTAAAATATTGTCTGCCTTACAATTATCTGACGCATTCTGTGTACACGGTTATTAGTAGATTGCACAGTACAGTACATATTCCGTACAATTGACCACTAAATGGTAACACCCAAATAAGTTTTTTAACTTGTTTAAGTCGGGGTCCACGTTAATCAATTCATGGTACAAATATATACTATCAACATAATACAGTCATCACACAGGTTAATCATCATAGTATATACATTGAATTATTTACATTATTTACAATCCGGGGGGTGGGATGAGGAGCTTTGGTTGATATCAGAACTTCAGTCATCAACAATTGCATCAACAGAGAAATGTGGACATTGAAACAGTGTAGGTCTTATTTAGTAGGATATGTACAGCCAGCAGAGAACATAGTGAGTTCAGATAGCATAAGAACAAGTATATACATTAGAGGTACATTTGAGTTGTTTAGAATCCGGGGAGATGGGATGTGAATGGAGGAGGGTATTACTAAAGTGTTGAAGTTGCCTGGAGGTGTTGTTTTAGAGCGGTTTTGAAGGAATATAGAGATGCACTTACTTTTATACCTGTTGGGAGTGCATTCCACATTGATGTGGCATAGAAAGAGAATGAGTTAAGACCTTTGTTAGATCGAAATCTGAGTTTAACCTGGTTTGTGGAGCTCCCCCTGGTGTGGTGGTTACGGCGGTCATTTACGTTAAGGAAGTAATTTGACATGTACTTTGGTATCAAGGTGTAGCGGATTTTATAGACTAGGCTCAGTGCAAGTTGTTTTACTCTGTCCTCCACCCTGAGCCAGCCCACTTTGGAGAAGTGGGTTGGATTGAGGTGTGATCTGGGGTGGAGGTCTAAAAGTAACCGGATTAGCTTATTCTGGGATGTTTGGAGTCTAGATTTGAGGGTTTTGGAGGTGCTGGGGTACCAGGAGGTGCAAGCGTAATCGAAGAAGGGTTGAATGAGAGTTCCCGCTAGAATCCTCAAGGTGCTTTTGTTGACCAGAGAGGAGATTCTGTAGAGGAATCTCGTTCTTTGGTTGACCTTTTTGATCACCTTGGTTGACATTTTATCACAGAAAAGATTAGCCTCTAGAATGAAACCTGGGTAGGTTCATCAAAGCCAAAACCAAATAAATGCAGCGGTACCTCAACTTGAGAGTGCCCCCAACTTAAGAGAGCTTTGAAATAAGAGCTGTGACTTGGCTAAAAGTTGAATTACAAACATTCACACAGTTAGTTGGCGTAGAAAATGTCACAGTCAACTCTGTACATTTCACCCAAAACATACGGTCCATTATTATTATTATAGCCGGAGATCGACATAACTTTTTTTTCCAACCATGGGAAGGGAGAAACTGAGTGAAGGAGAGAGTTGAGCGCAAGATTCAGATTTTATGCATTGAATTAAAGAATTAAATCATCAAAAACACGACAGATGTGTCGCTTGCTTACTTGGCAAAGCAATTGGAGCGTATCGCTGCTCGCCTGCACCATACTGAAGCAGAATGAGCCAATAACACCAGCCAAGAATGTTGAAATGACATACAAACATTGGATATTTATCCATGAAAATATTAAAGAGCTGCTGATAGTGCGTTTGATAGAGAAGCAGCTTGAAGGAGGTACAGTAGATATATATTATCCAAGGTAAACATTATCCAATAATAGTATATTACTTAATAAAACTACTGTAGTTGTTTGTTAGTATTACATTCAATTTTATTGTTTTTATACATTATTTATTAACTGAAAGTTTGTTTTTCTTTTTAAAAGGTATATTTTTGCATGTTTTTTAATTGTAATTTATTTCAATGGGCGAATTTGATTTGAGTTTCAAATGTTTTGACTTAAGAGCGCTCTAACAGAAGCAGTTTAGCTCGTAAATTGAGGTACAGTATTACTGTATCGCAGGGGTAGGGAACCTATGGCTCTCGAGCCAGATGTGGCTCTTTTGATGACTGCACCTGGCTCTCAGATAAATCTTAGCTGACATTGCTTAACACAATAAGTAATGAATAATTCTGCTGGTAGTCACAGTGTCAAAAATAACGTTCAAAATATAAAACATTCTCATGCATTTTAATCCATCCATCTGGTTTCTAACGCACCTGTTCAAGAAGTCGCATTAATGGTAAGAAGTATTTTATTTATTGTTGGTTCGCTTCAGAATAATTGTTATCAAAAAGAATAAGAGACTTATTTTATTATACTCTAAAAATGTTGGTTTTACTTAAAAATGCACGCATTGAGTTGTGTTCAGTCTTAAAAATATATTATATGGCTCTCACGGAAGTACTTTTTAAAATATTTGGCTTGTATGGCTCTCTCAGCCAAAAAGGTTCCCGACCCCTGCTGTATCGCAACACAAATATTACAAACTGTCAGAAAATGGGTGTAATTTACTAAGGGGGTTGAATTTTTGATCGTTGATTTATATTTAGGTATCGGATGTGTATCAAATAGAAAAATATGCATTTTCCATGTCCCACCGCAAACCCTGATGGAGGTAGAGGAAGAAACCATCGGTGGTCTGCCTCATAACAAGCATACCCAAATATTTTATTTAAGTGATTATAATGTTGCGGACTGACACTATCACACAAAAGCAGGCATGTTTATAACTATTTATTTACAACGAACAGCATTATGGATATGACTATGTACTTAAGAATAGTTTATTGCACAGCCTGTGCAGCTGCATGTATGTATTATTATTCAGAACAAGGCCATTAAACAAAGTTCCTTCTGATGCAGAGGTTGTAGATCAGTTTATCATATGAAATAAAATTGCAATCAGTGGAAATGGGTCTTGTACCGTGAGGACAATGAAAACCCCCTAAACCACTTTGAAACTATTACAAAATATGAAACATAAAGGGGAATAGAGCATTTCTATTGTGGCTTGTTTGACCTGTTAGTGGTGAGGCAGAAGTCACCATGCTGTATCCCTGCGGGGGCTTTCACACATTTGCAGGTGCTCAAAAATAGTAACTTTCCATCCGTGTTTTCTACATTACCATGAGAATAAGAGCAGCAGGAAAAAAATGAACATATTTTATATTGTTTATGCTTACCCACGAGCCTGTCTGTTCCATTAATACAATATTTGCACTGCAAGTGTTTTGCCACTTGCCAAGATTTAACCTTTTATTTCTGGAAATGTCCCTAGTTTTAAGAGTTATTTACTTATTTTTAGTCATTGACTTTGCATCAAAATCTTAATTTTAGCATGGATATTTTATTTGGTCTATTCTAGTTTTAAAATCATAAAATCAAAGAATTATCTATTCAAAAAAGTTATTTTGTTTTGTTCCAACTTAGAAAATCTTGTTGAAAGATTCTGCAACATCCCGAGGATACTTAATTCAAAAATTGCAAGTTGAATAAATCTTGTTTTCAATATAAAATACCTATTTTCTATCTTGAAAGTCCAGGTAATTGCTGGCTATACAAATCTTAATTTAATAAAGTCCTATCAAGTAAAAGTAGGAAGCTGAATGGACGGTAATTGCACTAGTTTTTTAAATTTATTTTCCTGAAATCGAGTCGTTTTATATTATTATTTGTCAGCTCTTTTTTGGAGTGTAAATCCATACATCCATTTTCTACTGCTTGACCCTTTCAGGGATGCGGGGGGTGCTGGAGCCTAGTTTATTCATAATATTTACAATGAATACCTATGCTCCCAAAACTGGGTAATTGTGACATCATAAAGGGGAACATTATCACCAGACCTATGTAAGCGTCAATATATACCTTGATGGTGCCGAAAAAAGACCATCTATTTTTTAAACCGAATTCCGAACTCTATATGGGTGAATTTGGGCGAATTAAACACCTTTCTGTTTATCGCGCTGGAGGCGATGACGTCTGAATGTGACGTCGCCGAGGAAACACACCCGCCATTTTCATTTTCAACACATTGTAAACATTGGGTCTCAGCTTTGTTATTTTCCGTTTTTCTGACTATTTTTTGGAATCTTGGAGACATCATGCCTCGACGGTGTGTTGTCGGAGGGTGTAACAACACTAACAGGGAGGGATTCAAGTTGCACCACTGGCCCGAAGATGCGAAAGTGTCTATCGCCAGACCCCCATTGAATGGGCCAGAGTGTCTCCACATTTACCGGCGATGTTAAGGCAGACATGGCACAGAGATGTATGGATAACCTGCAAATGCATTTGCAACGATAGTCAACGAAATCACAAAGGTGAGTTTTGTTGATGTTGACTGCCAGCTAATCGATGCTAACATGCTACGCTAATCGATGCTAACATGCTATTTACCGGCAGTGCCCAAAGCAGACATGGTACAGAGATGTATGGATAACCTGCAAATGCATTTGCAACTATATTACGTTTCCTCCCACCCACATTTAATGCGAAAAAAACACTTACCAATCGACGGATTTAAGTTGCTCCAGTGTCAAAAGATGCGAAAGTCCTGATCGTTTAGTCCGCACATTTTACCGGCAATGCTAATGCAGCTATTCGCCCATGCTATGGCTATGAATAGCGTCAATAGCTATTCGCTCAATAGCTTCAGTTTCTTCTTCAATACTTTCATAGTCCAACCATCCGTTTCAATACATGTGTAATCTGTTGAATCGCTTAAGTCGCTGAAATCCGAGTTTGAATCCGAGCTAATGTCACTATATCTTGCTGTGGTATTCCCATTGTTTGTTTACATTGGCGGCACTGTATGACGTCACAGGGAAATGGCCAGTGTCTTTGCAAAGAGCGAAAATAAGGCACTTTAAAGCTTTATTTAGGGATAATCCGAGACCGGTGAAATTTTGAAAAAAACTTCAAAAAATACAACAAGCCACTGGGAACTGATTTTTATTGTTTTTAACCCTTTTGAAATTGTGATAATGTTCCCCTTTAAAACCATCACTATGTAAACCTTATAAAATAATACCAAAAGAAATTTAACTTGTCATGGCTTAGAGAAGAGGTGTCAAACTTGTTTTCATCAAGGGCCACATTGCAGTTATGGCTGCTTCAAACGGCACCTTGAAACAGTGAATGTATGAACATGAATGTGTGAATAATGGCCTCATATTACTACACAATTGCCTAATGTATGCAATTGATTATTTGATCAAGAAGATTTTTACAAATAAATTTTTATTTTTACAAACAAATTTTACAAAAAAAAATCTATTCACGTCCGAATTGCTATTCTTATTTATTTCCATTACAAAATAATAATTTTAATTTCATTTCAGTGTGGCCCGCAGCTCAAGTTTTGTTGGCCCACAGCAGCTTGTCGAAATAAAATCAAGCAAAAAAAGCAACCCCAAAAAATTTAATTTTAAAAGTAAGTATGTGAATATTTCAACAACTCACAATTTGATTCAGTTCCCATTCTTGGGGTAAGGATTTCATCTGTTTTGTTTTGTTTTAGTTTTTCCTTGCCCAAATGTGGGTTTAGATAACAGGTTGGCATTGTGAGTTTGTGAAGCCCTTTAAGGCACTCGTGATTTAGGGCGATAAACATTACATTTAATAGACTGATTCACTTCAGAATCTATTCTTGATCCAACACGATTCTCGACTCAAACCGATCCTCATAATATAATATTTGGTATAAAAATGATGTTAACACCTTTTTAGAACCTGCTACAGGTTGCAAAAGCTTCTCTTTGCTACTGTATGACCTCCATACGTGTAAGGGTGGAGATGGCCGAATTATTATTCTATATGTTTTTATCATTAAAAAAAAAATGAATCGATTTAGAATAGGTTTGGTTAGGTTACTGTAGGTCACTTAACTGGAATAAGTAAGAAGTACACCAGGTAAAAAATTTAGGAAAAAAAGCAAACAGGCGTAACTTAATGAGAAAAAGATGACATTTGGATGACTCTTTGTCTCCTGTAACACAAAGCGGAACAACGTTTTGTCCTATACACACATATTGTACGTAGAATGAATGTTTTAACCATTTGTTTAGCATTTTCTTTGTTTTTTTATTACAAAATGAAAAAAAATATCAAAATGGCCCCGGAATGGTTTAACATTTCTGCATGCATACTTGCTAACCCTCCCGGATTTTCCAGGAGACTCCCGAAATTCAGCGCCTCTTCCGAAAACCTCCCCGGAAAAATTTTCTCCCGAAAATCTCCCGAAATTCAGGCGGAGCTGGAGGCCACGCCCCCTCCAGCTCCATGCGAACCTGAGTGACGTGTCAACAGCCTGTTTTCACGTCTGCTTCCCAACAATATAAACTGCGTGCCTGCCCAATGACGTTATAACTGTAGAATGATCGAGGGCGAGTTCTTTGTTTCTTATGTGGGTTTATTGATAGGCAGTTTCATTAACGTCCTCCCAGCGCGGTAACAACACACAACAACAGCAGTCACATTTTCGTCTACCGCAAAGCAGTTCGTCTGCCGTAAACAGCAATGCTGTGACACTCTTAAACAGGACAATACTGCCATCTACTGTACGTTTTGGGCCATGCAAGGGAGAGATGGAAGATTCAATTTGATGAAAGCACTTTTGTGCGTGCCACACAGCAATGCATCATTGGAGACCCAGCATGGTTAAGAAAATAGTGACAAGAGATTAGAACAAGGAAGGACAATTCAACTCTTAACTCATCAATGAGTAGATGAGTGTTATGTGTGTGCATATGTGTAAATAAATGAACACTGAAATTCAAGTATTTATCTTATACATATATATATATATATATATATATATATATATATATATATATATATATATATATATATATATATATATATATGTATATATATACATATATATATAATAAATATATACATATGTATTGCTAGAATTCGCTGAAAGTCAAGTATTTCTTATATATATATATATATGTATATATATATATATGTATATATATGAAATACTTGACTTGGTAAATTCTAGCTGTAAATATACTCCTCCCCTCTTAACCACGCCCCCAACCCCCCCCACACACACACACACACACGTACACACACACAAACACACATACACACACACACCCCACTTCCTGAAATCGGAGGTCTCAAGGTTGGCAAGTATGTCTGTATGCGGCCTTAAAATGAAAATAAAATTGAATGCTTTTCACTTTGATGAGAATATTTAGTGCAAACACCTTTTTTTAATCAAAATATTTACACACTAATTTCACTTTAATCTTTAATGTCCTCAATTTCTATTTGTTTATGGTAACAACATTTAATCATGTAGATTTTAAATAATGCATAAACCTGTTTTGGATTTTAACTAAACAAGCATGTTTCATGTTTGTTCACCATAACTGAAAAGTTCTAAGAAAATATTTGTACATCTGCACTCAAAAAGCAGGTTTTGATGCAAAGCCTTGCTCTTAAGACATTCTGGCCAATCAGCAACACATTTGCTTCCACTTACACTTGTGTTACAAAAGAGGTCTGTTTGAATAATACACAATATTGAAGAACATTCAAACCATTTATTTTTAGAATCAAATTGATCAAAATTCAATAATTTGGTGCATTTGCAAACAGTTAAAATAATGCACAAAACAAACTAGAACCTGCTACCCAAGAACATACGACAATTATTCTCAACCAAAGAGGAGAAATATAACCTTAAGGAAATATTGTTACTTAAAACATTTGTATGCACGTACAACACTTAATACCTTTTGTATATTAGTATGTGAAATTTAACTATTGAATGGATTAAGTAAAAAAGTCAAACAATGCACGAATATGATCCGGTTTGGAAACTGAATTATACTAAAAATGTTTACAAAGTACAATTAAGAAGTGTTTTTAAAATGTTAGATGATCTCTTTCCTCTCATTATGTGAATCATAACTTACCTATTAACTTATGAGAACCTTATTTATTTATTTAATTGCTCATTTATTTATTTATCCACCGTTTGTGATACAGATTGAGTACAAACAAATGTGTTAGAAATTGCTGTGAAATGGAAGGGGGTCTAAGCTCTGCTTCTTCTTACTGTCTTTGAAAGTTGATCATGTGATGATTTACCATGAATTGATTTACGTGGACCCCGAGTTAAACAAGTTGAAAAACGTATTCGGGTGTTACCATTTAATGGTCAACTGTACGGAATATGTACTGAACTGTACAATCTACTAATAAAAGTTTCAATCAATCAATCAATCAATGATGTATCGTATTGTAACTGTATGCGGGTTCGACATACCATAACCACAGTGGCAGGCCGTGCGTTTCCCACCTAGGCCTTCAGTGATGTTGGATTTCAATGATTACCTCTCAAAATACCATCATTTATGTCACTACATGACCATTGCTGGAGAAATACTATACAGGAACACATTTACGCACTAATGGGTATTGTACAAAACTGGTTATTTTACGGCGCATTTACAAATCAATAAAACATATCTTATGTGGTACTGTCAAAATTAAAATTGCAAAAAATATATTAATCGTGAAAAAATAAAATACATGAACTCACACATTTCATCGCTGTGACAGCTGAGCTAGCTTCCGGGATTGGCCGACACTGTCTCACAAGATATAGTTTCTCTTTATTTATCCTTCTTGAAAATGGCTTTGCAAATATATCTGGTCTAATCATAAAAGATGTTGACGAGGCGTGTTGGCTGAGTTCTTAAATTTTACTCCACAATGTTCCCGTCAAAAACCTCCAGATGCCGGCATGGCTCCATTCAATAACCTAAACGGGGCTACTGAGCATGGTCTTCATTAGTGTGGCATGCTGGGTAATGGAGTTATTTTGTTACCTAGCTATTAACATTACAATATATACAGTATCTGCCTTAGGTCATCTGGAAGGCCTTACTGACAACAACTCGTAATCTGATTGGCTATTGCAACCGTCTGTCAAATGTCTGTGTCCGTTCACTTACAGCAGGGGTCTCGGACATACGGCCCGCGGGCCAATTGCGGCCCGCTAGACGTTATTTTGCGGCCCCCACCTTGATAAGTAATGTTAATGTTAGTGCGGCCCGCGAGTTTTATATGAATGGCGCTTGACAGCAATGTGTTATTTGGGTCCGAAATGGCTCTGTCAACGTTTTGCGTTGCCTGCCCCTGCATTGGTGGAAAAGCGGCAAATGAGTGAAAGCGACAGAAACGCTGCCATGGAGACGAGGGTTTTCTTACGTGCCTGGCTGCAGTCACACCACGACACCTGTCCATCAGTAATAACAGTCCCCGATAGGGGTGTGGGACAAAATCGATTCGAATACGAATCGAATCGTTTACATTGTGCGATTCAAAATCGATTCTCATTTTTAAAAAATCTGGGTTTTTTTTTTTATTTAATTTTTTTTTTTTTATCAATCCAACAAACCACTACACAGCAATACCATAACAATGCAATCCAATTCCAAAACCAAACCTGACCCAGCAACACTCAGAACTGCAATAAACAGAGCAATTGAGAGGAGACACAAACACGACACAGAACAAACCAAAAGTAATGAAACAAAAATTAATATTATCAACAACAGTATCAATATTAATTATAATTTCAGCATAGCAGTGATTAAAAATCCCTCACTGACATTATCATTAGACATTTATAAAAATAATAAAAAAGAACAATAGTGTCACAGTGGCTTACACTTGCATCACATCTCATAAGCTTGACAACACACTGTGTCCAATGTTTTCACAAAGATAAAATAAGTCATATTTTGGTTCGTTTAATAGTTAAAACAAATTTACATTATTGCAATCAGTTGATAAAAAATTGTCCTTTGCAATTATAAAAGGTTTTTTAAAAAAAAAATCTACGACTCTGCTAGCATGTCAGCAGACTGGGGTAGGTCCTGCTGAAATCCTATGTATTGAATGAATACTGAATCGTTTTGAATCGGAAAAATATCGTTTTTGAATCGAGAATCGAATCGAATCGAAAAAATCAATATATTATCGAATCGTGACCCCAAGAATCGATATTGAATCGAATCGTGGGACAACCAAAAATTCACAGCCCTGGTCCCCGATAATCTGGACCAATTCAAACCCTTATTTGTTTTTTTTTTATTGTTTGATTTGCATTGCCTTGAGATTCAGTGTTCATTTATTTACAGATATACACACACATAACACTCATCTACTCATTGTTGAGTTAAGGGTTGAATTGTCCATCTTTGTTCTATTCTCTGTCACTATTTTTCTAACCATATGCATGCACAGCTAGACTCTCTGGCGGTGGTGTCAGAGAGTAGAAGTCTAGCAAAACTCCTAGCAAAACTCCTAGCCATTATGGACAACACCTCCCAACAACTACACTCGGACCTTGCGGAGAGAATGAGCACGTTCAGTGGAAGGCTCAGACTCCCCTAATGTGACAAGGAACGACACAGGCGGTCCTTCATACCGACAGCCATCAGACTGTATAATGCATATGTTCCTTGACTGCACTTAAATGTAGAATATATGTAGAATATATTTATATTATTCATATATTATTTATTATTATCATTGTTTATTGTGAGCAAACTGTGGTGCTGAATTTCCCCCAGGGATCAATAAAGTACATTCCATTCTACATTCTATGTACAGTAGATGGCTGTATTGTCCTGTTTAAGAGTGTCACAAGTTCACAACATCCGCATGGAGCTGGAGGGGGCGTGGCCTCCCGCTCGGCCTGAATTTCGGGAGATTTTGGGAGAAAATTTGTCCCGGGAGGTTTTCGGGAGAGGCGTTGAATTTTGGGAGTCTCCAGGAAAATCCGGGAGTGTTGGCAAATATGGTACAGACGCCTGCATTGTTGATTCTTAAGTCTCTAGGCGGATTTGGTACAGCATGGCAACATAAGCAAGCTGAATTCTAATTGGATAAAAACTCTATAACCTAAAAACAACTGCGCTGGAAGGACCATAGTATGACATGAGGAGAATATGAATACTTTTAGATATTTAGGGAAAGTAAATAAAAAAATAATTTTGTCTTTAATTATGATCATGATTTCTGGTTTTGTTAGGCCAGCAGAGAAGGCCTTGCACACCACTGCGTAAACACAATCATAACTTGTAGGCCTTGCTGTGGTTTCACTGATGCTTTGTGCCGAGAGCTTTGTCACTAGCTCATTGTTGGCTGACTTGCATGCATTATGTGGAAGAGTGCGGCTTTGCATATATTTTGCAACTGCCTCCGCAAACGCTGTCATTACGTATGTTTATGACCACACGCACCATTTGCTGAGATCATGTAAGTTTTCTTTCGCATCACTACAGGTTGTCTTCGGAGCAAAGCAGGCTGACTCAGCGTCATTTAGAGTTTTTATAGGTAAGTCACACGGAAAAGTTGAGTTTCTGATCATGCAAACCTAAGGAGAAATCTTTCAAACAATATTTCTTCTCCTCTATCCAGGAACCCTTTCCTCGTCACTGAAATACGATATACGTATATCCTGCTGGGATGCTGCTGAGGCTAAAAGCCACGAGTCCAAGTATGTGCTCTTCCTCACCATGATGGACAGCTGCCATGGACATGCAGACCGTACACGCCAGCCATCACAGGACTAGGGACAAGGTTCCTGATACAAGCTCGGAGTGCATCGTCTTCGTACAGTTCTTTGCTGCGTGTGGTTTACCATGAACGACAGCTGCAATAACACAGGGGAGCTGAGGATGTACCAGCACCACTTGTATGCAGTGGTGTACAGTGTCATCCTAGTCCCGGGCCTGCTGGGGAACATCCTGGCACTGTGGGTGTTCAGGGTTTACGTCCGGGAAACCAAGAAGGCGGTGGTGTTCATGATGAACCTGGCTGTGGCTGACTTGATGCAGGTACAAATGTTCTAAACTAGGGATGTGCCAATCAGTGTTTACCGACTTCTGTGCAAACTTACGTGATCGCCATTTTCGATTAAAGTTAAAAGTTAAAGTACCACTAAGAGTCAAGCACACGCTAGTAGTGGTGAAATTACCCTCTGCATTTGACCCATCCCCTTGTTGAGGGGAGCAGTGAGCAGCAGCGGTGGCCACGCTCGGGAATCATTTAATTTAATTAATGCCTTTTCAGTGGCTTTTTTAATGCTCAGTGGCCTTGTGGTTAGAGTGTCCGCCCTGAAATCGGTCGGTCGTGAGCTCAAACCCCTGCCGAGTCATACCAAAGACTATAAAAATGACCTATCTTATTGGAGGCCCTTAGAGATATTTTCGTTCACTTTTGTCTAAAAGCACCAAATTTGGCACAGGTGTAGCTCAGGGCATACTTAAATGATTCAGCTATGGCGCCCGCACCGGTGACCTTTGGGGTAACCACAGCGGCCAATCAAATATGGCCGCCACCTGTAATAACTTTTGTCTCTAACATTTGAAAGGGATGAGCTACAAATGTAAACTTGGTGTCTATTTCATATGTTTTCATAATTAGAAATGCTAATTTTTGTTTTTGGATGTGTCCAGACCCCTAAATTGCATATTTCCAAGTTGAGTTTTGCTATTTTGAAGACATTGGACGTAACTTGGGCATTATTATGAGTAAAACCTGGTGCAACAGGCATGATTCCATTCTGATGTTTATATGAAATGTCGGGGGGGAGGGGGTGGTTGTTGTTGTTTTTGTTCCCCGATTATTTGACAAAAGCTGCACCGAGTGTGCGCACCCAGGTTAGTGTGCTGGACCCTCATTGTTGGTGCATGCACCCTCACATCCACACAATGAGGTGCAACAGACCCCAGATTTAAAGCATAGTGCCCACTACAAGACGTCTTGCACCCGCAGTGAAGAAGGATGGCCCAGGCTGTACTGGCATCTGGACCAGGACTCCTCAAAGCCTTGAAGGCTTTAAGGAGTCCTGGTCCTTGAAGGACAATGTCATTGAATACTCTTAAAGGTTCAGGAAAAGATACCATAAGACTGTTGGAAGGCAAGGTACCATCAAATGTGTGTGTCCTGGTTGTAAACATCAATCCATCCATCCATTTTCTACCACTTATTCCCTTTGGGGTCGCGGGGGGGCGCTGGTGCCTATCTCAGCTACAATCGGGCGGAAGGTGGGCTACACCCTGGACAAGTCACCACCTCATCGCAGGGCCAACACAGATAGACAGACAACATTCACACTCACATTCACACACTAGGCCCAATTTAGTGTTGCCAATCAACCTATCCCCAGGTGCATGTCTTTGGAGGTGGGAAGAAGCCGGAGTACCTGGAGGGATCCCACGCAGTCACGGGGAGGACATGCAAACTCCACACAGAAAGATCCCAAGCCCGGGATTGAACCCAGGACTACCCAGGACCTTCGTATCGTGAGGCAGACGCACTAACCCCTCTCCCACCGTGCCGCCCTGGTTGTAAACAATACTTGTGTAAAACCAAGGCAAACCTTGTTAACAAAAGTGCCTCATCTTGATCAATATGTTTGGGATCATGGCCTCTAGCTACACTGTCTGACACTTTTTACTTGCTTGCAATGTACGTCTCCCTCCCTTTCTGGTGTTCACTCCAGGCAGGCAGAAAAGAGAGGTGATGTGTCTTGAATCTTGTTTTGTGAGTTTCATAATAACAACAGACAGGCCCACGTTCATTCATAAGGGATCTATAGAGTTGCCTTAAATTTGAAAATGTGAAAGAGCAATCTGAATCCCAACAATTTGTGATATAGTCAGAGGGTCAAAGGTTTCCCTGGATTCACTGGTAGACCCTTCTTCTTCTGATATGCTGGAAGATGTTTTATGTTTTGCAACTTGTGCTGCATATCTCAAGTTCAGATAACATTTGGTATGATAGTACACATCTGCTGCGTTCACATCAGATGCTTGATCTCCCAAGAAGTTTAAAATCTTAACTAGACTCTGCCCAGCTTTCCATTTTGGAATCAACAATATTTGTTAATGCCTTGCGGAGGGAGATCTTTCATATCCTCCCCTTCACATATCAAATAATGAATACCACTGGTTTGGGGATGACCTGATCAAAACTTTTTAGGACTTAATAAGGAGGGGACAAAATGATCCTCATGCTTTCGAGCCCTTTTAACACAAGAACTACTACAGTAGCGTTTGCAGCGTTAGTGGTATTAGGTCTTATTTAAGACAAGTGTTGATGCAATACCTGAACCGTCATTCAATTAATCAATTGTGCCATGTATACTGTACATGAAGGTAAAGCATTCGCAATTTCAATTAAATCTTTGAGATCCTTTTTAGCAACAAAGGTCCTTCGCTTTTGGTTGTGTGTAAGGGGTCATCAGACCGTAATTGGCAGAGACAACATAAGTCCCAATTGATGCTGTTGCTGTTACTATTACTATCAGATGATGTGGAGGCCATATTGTTTGATAAAAGCTACTAAAGCTGCGCGGATAGGCAATTATATCATCCGCAACCGCATCACTAAAGTCGTCATCCACCCGTCATCCACCAGAACCAACATTTTATCAAAACCGCAACCGCCCGCCACCCGCCCGTTGTTATATATCAGGGGTCGGCAACCTTTACCACTCAAAGAGCTGTTTTGACCCGTTTCACAGAGTAAAGAAGACAATGGGAACCGCAACCGTTCTCGCGAATATTTGCTGGTGCTCATCCAGATAACGAGAATAACGGCGGGCTATTAAGCCATTGCCTTTGGCGCCTTCTACAACATGTACAAACTGCTTGCCAGTCCAACAACATGTTGTATGCAGCTTCCGCAGATACACGTACAAGATTGAAAGGCATAGTAGGGGATACAGAGTACACTGATAGTTGTGACATAAACAACTTTAACACTCTTACTAATATGCGCCACACTGTGAAGCCACACCAAACATGAATGACACATTTCGGGAGAACATCCTCACAGTAACACAACATAAACGCAACACAACAAATACCCAGAATCCTTTGCATCCATGACTATTCCTGACTATATTTTACACCCCCGCGCCCCCAACACTGCCCACCTTACCGACGCACGGGTGTGTGGGGGGGGGGGGGGGTTATGGGTTGGTGCTAGCGGGGTGTATAATATAGTCAGGAAGTGTCATAGATGCAAAGGATTCTGGGTATTTGTTGTCTTGCGTTTATGTTGTGTTACTGTGAGGATGTTCTCCCGAATTGTGTTTCTCATTCTTGTATGGTGTGGCTTCTCAGTGTGGCGCATATTAGTAAGAGTGTTAAAGTTGTTTATATCACAACCATCAGTGTACTCTGTATCACCCAGTATGCCTTGCATTTGTTTACGTCTGTCTGCGGAAGCCATATACAACATGTTGCTGGACTGGCAAGCAGTTTGTTCATGTTGTAGAAGGCGTCAAAGGCAATGGCTTCATAGCACGCCCTTATTCTTATTATCTGGGTGACCGCCAACAGATATTCCCGAGAATGTTTGCGGCTCCTATTGTCTTCCTTTGTGACACAGGTCATAATGGCTCTTTGAGTGGTAAAGGTTACCGTTCCCTGAACTATGTATATTAAATATTTCCGAATGGTTCAACCGCCACCCGCCCGAATCTATTTAAAATCAATTTTTTTGTCATGTCACCCGCCCGACCCGCGGTTTATCCGCGGACTCCGCGGCTGGGACCGCAAACCGTGCATCTCTAATAGCTACACTGAAAAATGCATTACATGAAAATAAAGTTGATGATTTTCACAATGTTAGATTATGCAGTAGAATGACTGTACATAGATAAGCTCTTCTGTATGATTTTCACATCAGGAGAAGTCAGGAGACACAAGAGTAGCCTGTCGAGGGACCAAACTATTATCACACTGTGTGGATAACAGTGTCAGAGCCTTCTCCGTAATATAGGTTTTTGTTTTTGTTGAAAAAGAAACCAATAATACAGGGGGGTGGGGAGACACTGACTTTCTCTACTTTTAGGTTTCTGTTTCAACAGAAACAGAAACCTAAAAGTAGAGAAAGAACATTGACTTGCTCTACTTTTACGAATGTTACAATGAAATATATCTTTATCTTTACATTCTATCTGTTTTGAAATATATGTGCAAAACATTTTGGTAGATAAAGGCTACGTTGTTAATATGGAAATTAAAGTGCTCTAATAAATAAATGATCATAAATCTGATCATTCCAGTGTGTTTCAGATGCTCAATAAACCTAAAATAGTTTGCCAAAGGTACCAAAAGTTAAGGTACACCTAATTTTTACATAGCCGCCATCTTGGAAATATGCTAATTAGGAGTCCAGACACACCCAATCATAAAGATGATTTTTCCATCATATTTTAATTGTCAAAAAAACATGAAATAGACACCAAGTTTGGATTTGTAGCTCATTTGATTCAAATGTAAAGGCAAAAGCGTGTTCAGGTGGTAGCCATATTGGATCAGTCGCTGTGGCGACCCCAAAGGTCACTAGCGCGGGCGCTGTCACGCCAAATTTCTTCCCCCCCTACAAACCCCCCCCATTTACTTCCGGGGTCATGATTGATACAGACGTTTTGTTAACGCTATATTATAAAAATATAACGCTATATTATAAAAATATAACACTATATTATAAAAATATAACGCTATATTATAAAAATATAACGCTATATTATAAAAATACAGATGTTTTGTTAACGGTATATTATAAAAACTGCGATGAGGTGGCGACTTGTCCAGGGTGTACGCCGCCTTCCGCCTGATTGTAGCTGAGATAGGCGCCAGCGCCCCCCGCAACCCCAAAAGGGAATAAGCGGTAGGAAATGGATGGATGGATATATTATAAAAAAAATTTAAAAACAATTTACAAACACAAGCTATGGGATGACGCATTTACTTCTGGGGTCACGTTTCCTCTTATGTCATCCCATAGCTTGTGTTGGTAAATTGTTTTTGAAATGTTTTCATAATATAGCGTTAACAAAACGTCTCTATTTTTATAATATAGCTTTATATTTTTATAATATAGCGTTAACAAAACGTCTGTATTAATCATGACCCCGGAAGTAAATGGGGCGGAGGGGAGGTTTTTGTAAAGAGAAGAAATTTGGCGTGACATCGCCCTAGCCAAATCATTTAAGTACACCCTGAGCTACACCTGTGCCAAATTTGGCGCTTTTAGACAAAAGTGAACGAACACACCCTAAAATCTCCCTAAGGGCCCCCACTACCTGCTTGGCACTCAGCATTAAGGGTTGGAACTGGGGGTCAAATCACCAAAATGATTCCCGAGCGCTGCTCACTGCTCTCCTCACCTCCCAAGGGGTGATCAATGGTAATAGATCAAATGCAGAGGATAATCTCACCACACTTACTGTGTGTGTGACAATCATTGGTACTTTAACTTTTAACTTTTAGTCCCCCAGCTGACAAGCAGCTCGCAGCTAATTATGTGTCTCAAATGTGGAGTCTCTGCCCTTCGTTAATCCTAATCACCTCCATTATGGCAAATAAACTGATTTTCTTAGTGTCTTAAGTATCATTATTGACTAATATTATCATTGGAGGATGAGGCTAAACATGTTGCACACCAGATGCAAGCCAGGAGCAGGGATGCTAAGAGCTAAGCTAACTACAAAGCTCGCTTTGAACAACACCAAGACATACAGTGGGACAAAAAAGTATTTAGTCAGCCACAGATTGTGCAAGTTCTCCAACTTAAAATGAGGACAGATGTCTGTAATTTTCATCATAGGTACACTTCAAATGTGAGAGACAGAATAAGGGGGAAAAAATCCAGGAATTCACATGGTAAGAATTTTAAAGAATGTATTAGTAAATTATGGTGGAAAATAAGTATTTGGTCAACCATTCAAAGTTCTCACTGATGGAAGGAGGTTTTGGCTCAAAATCTCCCGATACATGGCCCATTCTTTCCTTAACATGGATCAATTGTCCTGTCTCCTTAGCAGAAAAACAGCCCCAAAGCATGATGTTTCCACCCCCATGCTTCTCAGTGGATATGGTGTTCTTGGGATGCAACCCAGTATTCTTCTTCCTCCAAACACGACCAAAAAGTTCTATTTTGGTTTCATCTGACCACATGACATTCTCCCAATCCTCTGCTGTATCATCCATGTATCCATTTTGGTATAAACTCAACTCGTCGTGTTTGGAGGAAGAAGAATACTGAGTTGCATCCCAAGAACACCACACCTACTGTGAAGCATGGGGGTGGAAACATCATGCTTTGGGGCTGTTTTTCTGATAAGAGGACAGGACGATTGATCCGTGTTAAGGAAAGAATGAAAGGGGCCATGTATCGTGAGATTTTGAGCCAAAACCCCCTTCCATCAGTGAGAGCTTTGAATGGTTGACCAAATACTTATTTCCCACCATAATTTACAAATGAATTCTTTAAAATTCCTACAATGTGAATTCCTGGATTTTTTCCCCACATTCTGTCTCTCACAGTTGAAGTGTACCTATGATGAAAATTACAGACCTCTGTCATCATTTTAAGTGGGAGAACTTGCACAATCTGTGGCTGACTAAATACTTTTTTGCCCCACAGTAAGTGCTTGGTAAAGCTTAAGCAATGTAGATGGAACCACGTTACAGCAGAAAGAAAGTAGCATACAGGAGGAAGGGGATTCATATGGCCCCATTTGTCACATTTTACCTGACACATGAAATGTGACGAATTATGAGAGCACCATCCACTTTAGTTGCCAGATGGAAGTAGAGTGTTAGATGGCTTAAAATGTGTTTTGTGGCAATTCCAACTTCACAGTGTGGCACTTTCCATCATTTTCAGCAGACTGCATTACAAAATGAGTAACCCCTCACCTTTCTCTCATGCGAGACGCACTCTGGAATGGGGCCCAGCTAATCCCTTCCCTGCTGTATAGTAGGAAATTCACACATAGATTAAAAAGAGTCGAGAGAGGATAATGTTTACACAACATGTAAGAGGAGGGCGGTTTGATCCATCAATTGGTGGTGTGAATACCAAGGGTAGTGATCGATACTAGAGTGATTAGGTCAATATTTTTATTTTGTCCAAATCATTTTTTGTGGGGGTTTTTAACTTCACAAACACAGTTAATAATTCCCTAGACACAGTAGGACATTGAAGGATTTGAATTAGTAGATAATAGTTTTCACTTCTTTTTAATTATTTACTTTATTTTGCTTAATTTATTGTATCCAGTAGAAGAAAATCAGGGACTTTGTTGAAATATTGTGTCCATATTGTTAAACTGTCACTAGCGCTCAACAAATGCACAGTTCATACATGTGACCAGTATTGGTATCGGCCGATCTCACTGATAGAATTGGTATAGCAAAAACCCCTAAAGTTAAGTCATGTGATCGGTATCGTCCACTCCCATTAATGGATGAACACTATTAAAATCGTCAGCTTAAAACCCTGATCGTAACATCCCTATCCTTAAAGGGGAACATTATCACAATTTCAGAATGGTTAAAACCAATAAAAATCAGTTCCCAGTGGCTTATTTTATTTTTCAAAGTTTTTTTCAAAATCTTACCCAATATGGAATATCCCGAAAAAAGGCTTTAAAGTGCCTGATTTTCGCTATCTTTAAATCCATCGTCCATTTTGCTGTGACGTCATTTAGTGATGCCAACATGGCGGATAGCACAGCAAGATATAGCGACATTAAGTCGAATTCAGACTCAGATTTCAGCGGCTTAAGCGATTCAACAGATTACGCATGTATTGAAACGGATGGTTGGAGTATGGAGCCAGATAGCGAAAAGGAAATTGAAGAAGAAAATGAAGCTATTGAGTAAATAGCTATTGACGCTATTCGGCTATCGCCTTCGATTGAGTGTCGCAGGATATCCATACATCTCTGTGCCATGTCTGCCTTAGCATCGCCAGTAAAATGTGCAGGGCAAACGATCGGGACTTTCGCATTTTATAACACTGGAGCAACTTAAATCCGTCGATTGGTAAGTGTTTGTTTGACATTAAATGCGGGTGGAGAGAAAGGCTGGATGCAAATATAGCTACAAATGTACATACAGCTAGCCTAAATATCATGTTGCAATCGATTAGCTGGCAGTCATGCTGTGACCAAATATGTCTGATTAGCACATAAGTCAATAACATGAACAAAACTCACCTTTGTGATTTCGTTGACTTAATCGTTGGAAATGCATCTGCAGGATATCGATACATCTCTGTGCCATGTCTGCCTTAGCATCGCCGGTAAAATGTGCAGACCAAACGATTGGGACTTTCGCATCTTGTGACACTGGAGCAACTTAAATCCGTCGATTGGTAAGTGTTTGTTTGGCATTAAATGTGGGTGGAGAGAAAGGCTGGATGCAAATATAGCTACAAATGTATATACAGCTAGCCTAAATACCATGTTAGCATCGATTAGCATGCCGTGCTAATCGAAGAACACTCCACGTTAGTCAACTTGAATCCATCCCTGATCGTGTTGTTACGGCCTCCGACAACACACCGACGAGCCATGATGTCTCCAAGGTACGGAAAACAGTGGAAAAAACGGAAAATAACAGAGCTGATTAGACTCGATGTTTGTAATGTGTTTGAGAAAATGGCGGACTGACTACCTAGGTGATTCGCTCTGAGAGCGAATAATAGAAAGGCGTTTAATTCGCCAAAATTCACCCATTTAGAGTTCGGAAATCGGTTAAAAAAATATATGGTCTTTTTTTCTGCAACATCAAGGTATATATTGACGCTTACATAGGGCTGGTGATAATGTTCCCCTTTAATGAATGATTGCTTGATGAATGATGCAGGTCTGACAACTCCTAACACTCTCTTCAGGTCCTTTCTCTGCCTCTGAGGATCTACTACTACCTGAACAACAGCTGGCCCTTTGGTCGCCCCCTCTGCATGATCTGCTTCTATCTGAAGTACGTCAACATGTACGCCTCCATCTTCTTCCTGGTGTGCGTGAGCTTGCGTCGCTGCGAGCTCATCATGCGGCCGCTGAGGTACAACACATCGAGGAGAAAGGTGGACGTGGTCCTATGCACCTTGGGCTGGCTCTCGGTCTACCTGGGCTGCCTGGCCTTCCCCTTGCTGAGACACTCGGACGCTAACCCTGCTCTATTGCCCCCGGAGGTGGGCGCTCCCATGCTTGGGCCTGACAGGGTGTGTTTTTCGGAGCTGCCCATGCAGATGGTCGGTGCATCAGCGTCCTGGGGTATCTTGTTCATAGCGGAGCTCTTAGGCTTCATCATCCCCTTCACTCTGGTGTTGGCCTGCACCTGCCTGACCGCCGGGAGCCTTCGCCGGGCCGAAGCTGGTGCCGTTCCCGACAGAGGGGAGAAGCGCAGGGCGTTGAGGATGGTGCTGAGCTGTGCCGCCGTCTTCTTGGTGTGCTTTGCGCCTTACCACCTCACCATGCCACTGGATTTCTTGGCCAAGGCCAATGTGTTGAGCAGCTGTGCCCTCAGGGACCTGATTCTCAGATGTCACCCTGTCACACTCTGTTTGGCCAGCCTCAACTGCTGCCTGGATCCCATCATGTATTATTTCACCACTAATGAATTCTGGAAGCGACTGAGCAAGCCAGACATATTGGTTCCGGAGAGTTTGACTGCCAGCAGGCATGACTCTTGACGGATCGAAGGACTTCAGGAGTGACTAGTAAGCCTAGTAAGATTGCCACGAGTGGAAGACTTCATGAGTGTTTCAAGCCACTAAACCCTGAGATATTAAAGGACTCCATGGAGCATGAGTGCAGAAGAATCCATCAGTTCATAGCAGAACTTTTGGAATAACACAGCAAACACAAAGAAGGTATGTTATGTCCATTGTCCATTCTCCTATAGAGAACCTAAACCTATACCTTTTCTGACTCACAAATGCTAAAATTGTTGGATTTTGATTTAAAACAAAGCTTAAAAATCCTAATGTTCATGCATTTTGACATGAGCTTGCATACGGTTTTGGATGCCTCTGTTCACAGAGTTTTGCAGTCTGGCTCTGTTGTGACGTCACTGCGAGGTGGACGTACTTATCGAGGCATTATCGTATTTTTCGGAGTATAAGTCACACCTGCCGAAAATGCATAATAAAGAGGGAAAAAAAACATAAGTCGCACTGGAGTATAAGTTGCATGTTTTGGGGAAATGTATTTGATAAAACCCAACACTAAGAATAGACATTTGAAAGGCAATTTAAAATAAATAAAGAATAGTGAAAAACAGGCTGAACAAGTGCACGTTATATGACGCATAAATAATCAATCGATGCTTATTTATATAGCCCTAAATCACTAGCGTCTCAAAGGGCTGCACAAACCTCGACATCCTCGGTAGAGCCCACATAAGGGCAAGGAAAAACTCCCCCCAGTGGTACGTCGGTGACAGTGACAATGATGACTATGAGAAACCTTGGAGAGGACTGCATATGTGGGCAACCCCTCCCCTCTAGGGGACCGAAAGCAATGGATGTCGAGCGGATAACCAACTGAGAAAGTGCCTGGTATGTTAACGTAACATATTATGGTAAGAGTCATTCAAATAACTATAACATATAGAACATGCTATACGTTTACCAGACAATCTGTCACTCCTAATTGTTAAATCCCATCCATCCATCCATCCATCCATCCATCCATCTTCAGCCCAAGTAGGGAAGCCCAGACTTCCCTCTCCCCAGCCACTTCGTCTAGCTCTTCCTGGGGGATCCCGAGGCGTTCCCAGGCCAGCCGGGAGACAGTCTTCCCAACGTGTCCTGGGTCTTCCCCGTGCCCTAAACATCTCCCTCGGGAGGCGTTCGGGTGACCTCCTGACCAGATGCCCGAACCACCTCATCTGGCTCCTCTCGATGTGGAGGAGCAGCGGCTTTACTTTGAGTTCCTCCGGGATGGCAGAGCTTCTCACCCTATCTCTAAGGGAGAGCCCCGCCACACGGCGGAGGAAACTCATTTCGGCCGCTTGTACCCGTGATCTTATCCTTTCGGTCATGACCCAAAGCTCATGACCATAGGTGAGGAGGGGAACGTAGATTGACCGGTAAATTGAGAGCTTTGCCTTCCGGCTCAGCTCCTCCTTCACCACAACGGATCGGTACAACGTCCGCATTACTGAAGACGCCGCACCGATCCACCTGTCGATCTCACGATCCACTCTTCCCCCACTCCTGAACAAGACTCCTAGCTACTTGAACTAAATTGCTAAATCCTATGAAATCTTATACGTCTAGTCCTGGGGTAGGGAACCTATGGCTCTAGAGCCAGATGTGGCTCTTTTGATGACTGCACCTGGCTCTCAGATAAATCTTAGCTGACATTGCTTAACACGATAAGTAATGAATAATTCCGCTGGGATTATTCATTACTTATCGTGTCAAAAATAACATTCAAAATACAAAACCTTCTCATGCATTTTCATCCATCCATCTGGTTTCTACCGCACCTGTTCAAGAAGTCAGACCAATGGTAAGAAGTATTTTATTTATTTTTGGTTAGCCTCAGAATAACAATGTTACTAAAAAGAATAAGAGACTTATTGTACTTGTTGGTCTTTTTTAAAAATGCATGCATATAGTTGTATTCACTGTTAAAAAAAATTAATATATGGCTCTCTCAGCCAAAAAGGTTCCCGACCCCTGGTCTTGTCTCTTACGTGAATGAGCTAAATAATATTATTTGATATTTTACGGTAATGAGTTAATAATTTCACACATAAGTCGCTCCTGAGTATATGTCGCACCCCCGGCCAAACTATGAAAAAAACTGCTACTTATAGTCCGAAAAATACGGTAAGTCAAACTCTTAGCCAGACAGAAAGAAAACCCCCCCCCCATCAATTCAGGTTATGAGAAATAACCGAAATTGTACAATTATTTTTCAAAAAATCTTGACGTGCGTACAACACGGATGCAGTGACATACTGTAAATACCAAGTGTAAATCCATTGGCAAGTGTACCTAATGTTGTGACCACTGATCAGGTGAATCTATATAATGTTTATGAAGTTTATTTTCGACCGTGTCTGAAAAAATATAGCGGTGACGATTTCAAGGTATTTAAACAGTGTACTTTGGAAAGGGTGGGAAGTGGTTTCCATCCATCCATCCATCCATTTTCTACCGCTTATTCCCTTTCGGGGTCGCGGGGGGCGCTGGCGCCTATCTCAGCTACAATCGGGCGGAAGGCGGGGTACACCCTGGACAAGTCGCCACCTCATCGCAGGGCCAACACAGATAGACAGACAACATTCACACTCACATTCACACACTAGGGCCAATTTAGTGTTGCCAATCAACCTATCCCCAGGTGCATGTCTTTGGAAGTGGGAGGAAGCCGGAGTACCCGGAGGGAACCCACGCATTCACGGGGAGGACATGCAAACTCCACACAGAAAGATCCCGAGCCTGGATTTGAACCCAGGACTGCAGGACCTTCGTATTGTGAGGCAGACGCACTAACCCCTCTTCCACCGTGCTGCCTCACATTTTGTTTCTTATTGGTGGTGAGGTCGAAAAAAGGCGGAAAACATTACAATGGAAGTCACAATGGTATGTCGTAACACAGTGGTTCTCAAATGGTGGTACGCGTACCCCTGGGGGTACTTGAAGGTATACCAAAGGGTGCGAGAGATTTTTTTTTAAATATTCTAAAAATAGCAACATTTCAAAAATCTTTTATAAATATATTTATTGAATAACACTTCAACAAAATATGAATGTAAGTTCATAAACTGTGAAAAGAAATGCAACAATGAAATATTCAGTGTTGACAAATTTGGTGTCCTATGGCATTGTGTTGTGTGTTAAAAACTCAAAAGTATGTCAATGAGTTACTTCGCAACAAAAACAGTTCCTATGTGTTTGCTCTTACAATAATGTCACAATATTTTGGTTGTTATACAGGTCTTGGAAGGTAAATGAAGTATGGTTGGCTGTTGTTGCATACATTTTTGGAGTGATTTAGAGCAGTGGTTCTCAAATGGGGGTATGCGTACCCCTGGAGGTACTTGAAGGTATGCCAAGGGGTATGTGAGATTTTTTTTAAATATTGAAAAAATCTTTTATAAATATATTTATTGAATAATACTTTAACAAAATATGAATGTAAGTTCATAAACTGTGAAAAGAAATGCAACAATGCAATATTCAGTTTTGACGGCCAGATTTTTTGTGGACATGTTCCATAAATATTGATGTTAAAGATTTCTTTTTTTGTGAAAAATTTTTTAGAATTGAGTTCATGAATCCAGATGGATCTCTATTACAATCCCCAAAGAGGGCACTTTAAGTTGATGATTACTTCTATGTGTAGAAATCTTTATAATTGAATCACTTGTTTATTTTTCAACAAGTTTTTAGTTATTTGTATATCTTTTTTTCCCCAAATAGTTCAAGAAAGACCACTACACATGAGCAATACTTTGCACTGTTATACAGAAATTTAATAAATCAGAAACTGATGACATAGTGCTGTATTTTACTTCTTTACATCTTTTTTTCAACCAAAAATGCTTCGCTCTGATTAGGGGGTACTTGAATTAAAAAAATGTTCACAGGGGGTACATCACTGAACAAAGTTTGAGAACCACTGTTGTAACCTGTGAAATAACTTCCAATAAAAGTGTGTTTAAAAAAAAAAAAAAAGAAGCTAAATTTACACCAAAGAATATCCAATATATTTAATCTTGACCACAAAGAAGTAAGTGTTTTAAATGTAGATTAAAGTCATAGGTCCACTTTAAACCATGCTGAAATCATCCATCCATTTTCTACCGCTTATTCCCTTTCGGGGTCGCTGGCGCCTATCTCAGCTACAATCGGGCGGAAGGCGGGGTACACCCTGGACAAGTCGCCACCTCATCGCAGGGCCAACACAGATAGACAACATTCACACACTAGGGCCAATTTAGTGTTGCCAACCAACCTATCCCCAGGTGCATGTCTTTGGAAGTGGGAGGAAGCCGGAGTACCCGGAGGGAACCCACGCAGTCACGGGGAGAACATGCAAACTCCACACAGAAAGATCCCGAGCCTGGATTTGAACCCAGGACTGCAGGAACTTCGCATTGTGAGGCAGACGCACTAACCCCTCTTCCACCATGAAGCCACACACACACACACACACACACACACACACACACACACACACACACACACACACACACACACACACACACACACACACACACACACACACACACACACACACACACACACACACACACACACACACACACACACACACAAAACATCATGGAGCATAATCTGTTTCTAAAACTGTTAAATGTAATCTTCCTGACATTAGATTCGCTCACCATCGGATGAGTGCAGATGCACCACAACACAGACTATCAAATAAATAAATACATCTGCACAAGCAATTTTCATGCAAAACTTAATGTGAGACTGCATTTAAAGGCCTACTGAAACCCACTACTACCCACCACGCAGTCTGATATGTTTATACATCAATGATGAAATATTAACATTGCAACACATGTCTACTAAATTGCAATTTTAAATTTCCTGGAAGTTTCTTGTTGAAAACCTCGCGGAATGCTGACGTGTACGCGTGACGTCACGGACTGTCAGGAAATATTAGCGCTGCGCACACACACAGCTAAAAGTCGTCAGCTTTAACCGCATAATTACTCAGTATTTTGGACATCTGTGTTGCTGAATCTTTTGCAATTTGTTCAATTAATAATGGAGAAGTCAAAGTAGAAAGATGAAGGTGGGAAGCTTTATCCTTTAGCCACACAAACACACGGTGATTCATTGTTTAAAATTCCCAGAGGTGAATATGGATTAGAGTGGTCAAGCGAACATGGATCCCGACCAAATGTCAACCAGCAGTTTTTGGTGAGAAAATTGTGGTAAAAAGTCGCTTCTTACCGGAGATCAGCTGAGCTTGCGCCGTCCGTACAGCTGCCGTCGACTTCCATCAGACACTGGCCACAAGACACCCATGGACACACCCTTCCGACTATCAGGTACTATTAAACTCACTAAAACACTAGCAACACAATAGAAAGGTAAGGGATTTCCCAGAATTGTCCTGGTAAATGTGTCTAAAAACATCTGAATCCGTCCCAGCAATCGGGTTTTTTTTTTTTTTTTTTAACTTGATTTATTTTTTTTCTAGTCTGTCGCTATCAATATCCTCAAACACGAATCTTTCATCCTCACTCAAATTAATGGGGAAATTGTTGTTTTCTCGGTCCAAATAGCTCTTTTTGTTGGAGGCTCCCATTATAAACAATGTGAGGATGTGAGGAGCCCTCACACGGGTGACGTCATCGTCTGCGACATCCGGTAAAGGCAGGGCTTTTCTGTTAGCGACCAAAAGTTGCGAACTTTATCGTGGATGTTCTCTATTAAATCCTTTCGGCAAAAATATGGCAATGACGCGAAATGATCAAGTATGACACATAGAATGGACCTGCTATCCCATTATAAATAAGAAAATCTCATTTTAGTAGGCCTTTAAAAAGGTTTTTACATCCCGACTGGCTCCAAAAAGTAAAGTAAAAGTTGGCGAGGAAACAGTCACTGAAGCAGCATTTAGAGCCCACTTCGCCAAAGTTAGTGTCAGCTTCCCAACATGCATCTTTCATGTGCACAATGACGACAAGAAAACACGGAATTAAGTAGGTCAATTCTACTTTATTCACCAAACAAAGTGAGATCATATCTACACATCTGTGTTGTATCTAATATTCATGTAATCACTCCTGTTACAAAGTTGGGATAAAACGCACACTTCCTGTGTGATTGTCTTCCTGTGATGGGTCTCTTCGTTTGTCACTGCCAAACACCGATAAGTATTCTTATTAAAGTCCAAATTATTACATTTCTGACACAACTCAATGCAAATAGGAGGTTCCAATATCTATACAGGCAAGGCCGCTCCTACCTAAATTGGGGGCCCCCAAATACAAAAATGTTTCACTGGTTTATTCATGTGAAACCATCTTTATACTTTCCTTAATCAAACTTAAATTTCACTTGAAAGCTGTTTAATACTAAAATTAATTTATGGGAAATAAGTTGTTCAATTATTATTTTTCTAAAGTGCAAAATATAACATGATTAAAACAGCTCCCCTGTTTACCAGCCCAGCACTTTAAACTCTGTGCACCACTTGGGGTCAATGAGATTATCTGGGGTAATTTGCCAACATACTCTCACCGGTGACAGAGCAGGAAGTGGCTCGGAATATTTGTCAGTCATTACCTGACATTTTACATGAGCTTACTCACTCACGCTTGCATGGATCGCGGGGCCCTAAGCACAGTTGGCTATCTGCGTTTAGGGAGGGGCGGCCCTGCGTACAGGGAATACTGAATATACACAAACTTATTTATTACGCCTTGTGAGGACTGCCGGGACACGATACAGTAGTTCAAATGATCTGACTAAAAGAAAACAATATCACACTTTTTAAGTGAGCATTTGGACAAAAAAAGAGGTTGAACACAAGCACTTAGTCCTAGAGGGAGCTATACTTCATCATTAGAAACACATCATACAGCAGGACAGCAGACTTCCAGGAAAGGACAGCGTACGACAGCAACTGACATTTCCACGGTGATTAGTGCTATTGTAGTATAACATAAGAATAGAATACATAGTAGAATTCTGTACATCTCCTTGTAAGTTTGCAAAGCTGCTCGAAATAACACGTACACACACACACACACACACACACACACAAGGGCGCGCGCGCACACACACACTGCTGTAATGTCAGATGTTGAACACCAGATGCATAACGATGAGTTGAGTCTGCAGGAAAGTACAGCAACACAACAGAGGAAATGAAACCTAAGTAAATCCCCAGCTAACAGGAGGAATGCCGTTTGTTAGCACGAGACTAATACTTGAGAGCTAAGACCAATACGGGTTGAGGAGAACGTAGCAGAGGAGGCTAGAACTGAAATCCACAAGTCACTGGGGGATGAAGCAGGGGAATGCAAATAAAAACAGAAATCTCGGCTCAACGGGGTTTCCTCCTCCACTTTCATCCTATGCCAACTCTCTCCCTCTTGCTCGCACGCCCGTCACACTCGGAGACACTTTTCCCTTCAAGCCTTGCAGATCTGGGTCTCGGTTACGAACTTGTTTTCAAAGTGATGGATGGTGAAACACTCTTCTGCGGAGCGCTTATGGATGCCTCCACCTGGCGGAGACAACAAGTCAGTTAGTGAGATGAAGCTGATTGGATGTTTCTGTCTCAATGTGGGGATTATAAGCAACTGAGACAAAACGGAGTGCAATATTTGTTTGCTAACAGCAGACATGCGGTCAAATTTATTTTCAACAATGATTATCTGACCTGCTGGCTTGGAAGACATTTGAGGAGTATTTTAGGAGCTTTTTGTTGGGGTTGAGCGTGTGATTCTCTCTTTGACTATTTAACTGACAATAAGTGAAGTGAAGTGAATTATATTTATATAGCGCTTTTCTCTAGTGACTCAAAGCGCTTTACATAGTGAAACCCAATATCTAAGTTATATTTAAACCAGTGTGGGTGGCACTGGGAGCAGGTGGGTAAAGTGTTTTGCCCAAGAGCACAACGGCAGTGACTAGGATGGCGGGAATCGAACCTGGAACCCTCAAGTTGCTGGCAAGGCCACTCTACCAACCGAGCTATACCGCCCCGCGGTATAGCCACATTGTACCAAAAACATATAACTTTGTCTTGAATTTGAAAAAAAAAAAACACATTTTATTTTATTTTATTTTATTTTAAGTGGAGGAGTTCAAGTACCTAGGAGTCTTGTTCACGAGTGGGGGAAGAGTGGATCGTGAGATCGACAGGCGGATCGGTGCGGCGTCTTCAGTAATGCGGACGTTGTACCGATCTGTTGTGGTGAAGAAGGAGCTGAGCCGGAAGGCAACGCTCTCAATTTACCGGTCGATCTACATTCCCATCCTCACCTAGGGTCATGAGCTTTGGGTCATGACCGAAAGGATAAGATCACGGGTACAAGCGGCCGAAATGAGTTTCCTCCGCCGTGTGGCAAGGCTCTCCCTTAGAGATAGGGTGAGAAGCTCTGTCATCCGGGAGGAACTCAAAGTAAAGCCGCTGCTCCTTCACATCGAGAGGAGCCAGATGAGGTGGTTCGGGCATCTGGTCAGGATGCCACCCGAACACCTCCCTAGGGAGGTGTTTAGGGCACGTCCAACCGGTAGGAGGCCACGGGGAAGACCCAGGACACGTTGGGAAGACTATGTCTCCCGGCTGGCCTGGGAACGCCTCGGGATCCCCCGGGAAGAGCTAGACGAAGTGGCTGGAGAGAGGGAAGTCTGGGCTTCCCTGCTTAGGCTGCTGCCCCCGCGACCCGACCTCGGATAAGCGGAAGAAGATGGATGGATGGATGGCATTTTATTTTTCACTAAAGAAGGGTTCGGTGAATAAGCTTATGAAACTGGTGTGGTTCGGTACCTGCAACAACATCATATTTTATCAATATTTATGTTTTTAATGTTTAACTATGTTTGGCCACATTGATACGGCCTGAAATCCATATTTCTGTATACGTTGTATAATCAATACAGCTGAAAATGACTGTGTCTGGCAGACAAATAGTGAAGAAGCATTTCACACTGGCTCCTTATATGGCTTCTGACGTACAGGATGCAGGAACATGATGCGTCATCTGCAGTTGGATTACTTTCTAAAATGTATTATCAATCTACTTGATAATTTACTGTTCATAGCTGGTTATGTTTTGTTGTAACATGGTTTCCTGCACTCCTGTTAAAATGCAATAAGCACTTATCCTTCTGTATCAATACTTTACATTAGTTTTGTGCGACACCACACATGTGGGTATCGATCCAATACCAAGTAGTTACAAGGGCAGTATTGGTCATACCGATCACATACAAATTTTTCCGGATCAATAAATTATTTGACTTTTTATGACAGCTGTAATCTGAAAAATCACAGAATGGTGATGTAACAATATCAAATATTTAAATTGTTTTATTACGTACGCATTTTTTAAAATTCATTAGAATATTATTAAACAAAAGCAAACAATACTATTGGCTCTTATTTCTTGAGTTTGTTAACAACAAGGGCAATAAAAACATATGTGATCATTAAGCAAACACATACTGATACAATACTTACACTATACAATACATTTTTTGTTAAAATTGGTATGGCTCCGCTCAACCCTGTTTACATTCAAGAGTTCTAGTTTAGCGGTTAACTATGCTTTATGTATCCTCCTATGCTGTGTAGTGTAGCATTTCTAGCTGTTCCTCGTCCTCCAGTGATAATGTCACACAGTTTAATAGCTACCAAGGAGTCGAGGATCACTGACTTAGAACCGAGGCACCACTGTAGTTACGCAACTGTCAAAACAAGTCAAAAGAAACGGTCACATGCAGACCTGGGAGGCTGGCACGGCGCTCCATCTTGTAGGTGTCCTTGCCGTTGCACAGTCGGCGAATGTAGAAGCCCAGAGGTTTGATGTCGTCGATGCGCTCGGTCACCACCAGGTCCTCGTGCACCAGGTAGCTGCGGTACGAGCCAGACTGGACAGAAGTACAGGAGATTGTACTAACAGCTGATGCACACACTCCAATTTAATACGAAAAAACTACAGTTCTTACATTTCTAGATGGTGTAGACAACGACAATCAGTCTCACCCTACATCTATATACCTTGATTTTTCTCGTACTTGGGATCCATGGCGTCTGGATAATCAACATTTCACTAACAAGTTCTCTTTATGTATCTTATGTGTCTAAAAATAAATCTGGCAATGATTTCCCATAATATAAATTATGTTTTTAATATTAATAAATACCTGTACACACCCCCTTTCCATTGTCAAATTTAAAATGCCGCCCCCCTTTTGTTGTGACGTCATCAACAGAACGAGAACCCATTTATCCACGTAGACAGTGTGGATCAAGTCCATACTTCATAACTGATATGGTTGACATTTTGAGCAGGAAATAAATATATTATTTTTTGGACTTTCCTGCCATTCCATAGACACCATAGCCTGTGTTCCCTCATGCTCTTTTAGCATTTCCTCAAGCATCTTGAGGGAAAACATCAGCAGAAGAGGACACAAAAAAGAATACTGGCGTTTTTGAGTGCCAGGTCTGCCCTTCTTTCTCTGTAGGTTCTGACTTAGTCTTTCTCCTCTTGTTAGGGACGGCGTGGCGCAGTGGGAGAGTGGCCGTGCGCAACCCGAGGGTCACTGGTTCAATCCCCACCTAGTACCAACCTCGTCACGTCCGTTGTGTCCTGAGCAAGACACTTCACCCTTGCTCCTGATGGGTGCTGGTTGGTGCCTTGCATGGCAGCTCCCTCCATCAGTGTGTGAATTGGTAAATGCGGAAGTAGTGTCAAAGCGCTTTGAGTACCTTGAAAGGTAGAAAAGCGCTATACAAGTACAACCCATTTATCATTTATTTTTCCATCCCAAACCTCCTTCGTTGAAGTCAGGATCATTAAAATCCATCCAACCATTGAATGGAGAGGTCCATACTTTTCTCATATTTCTATCATTTGGTAATGTATGCAGGCTGATCCCTTCTTTTCTTGTTTTGCTACAACCTCCAACAATGCAGCTAGGAGACATATTTGTGAAGTGAAGTGAATTATATTTATAGAGCGCTTTTCTCTAGTGACTCAAAGCGCTTTTACATAGTGAAACCCAATATCTAAGTTACATTTAAAGGCCTACTGAAACCCACTACTACCGACCACACAGTCTGATAGTTTATACATCAATGATGAAATATCAACATTGCAACACATGCCAATACGGACAGTTTAGTTTACTAAATTAAAATTTTAAATTTCCCGCGGAGTTTCTTGTTAAAACTGTCACGGAATGATGATGTGTGCGCTTAATGTCTCAAGTTGGAGGGGGCATGTTAGCGCAGCACCACTAGCGGCTAAAAGTAATCTCTTTTCATCGCGCAATTACACAGTATTCTGGACATCTGTGTTTCTGAATCTTTTGCACTTTGTTCAATTAATAATGAAGAAGTCAAAGTAGAAAGATGGAGGTGAGAAGCTTTAGCCTTTAGCCACACAAACACACAGTGTTTCCTTGTTTAAAATTCCCGGAGGTGAAGCTTTACTATGGATCAGACCGGTGAAACGAACACGGATCCCGACCACTTGGTGAGAAAATTGTGGTAAAATGTCGCCTCTTACCGGAGATCAGCGGAACTTCTGTCGTGCTGATGCCGCCATGACTAATTCCCTCAGAGACGGGCGTCAAGACACCCGTGGACACACCCCTCCGACTTTACGGTACTATATAATCTCACTAAAACACTAGCAACACAATAGAAAGATAAGGGATTTCCTATAATTATCTTAGTAAATGTGTCTAAATACTTCTGAATCGCTCACAATGCAATCGCCTTTTTTTTTTTTTTTTTTACTTTATTTTTTTTTTTCTAGTCCTTTGCTATCATTATCCTCAGCCACAAATCTTTAATCCTCGCTCAAATTAATGGGGAAATTGTTGTTTTCTCGGTCCGAATAGCTCTTTTTGTTGGAGGCTCCCATTATAAACAATGTGAAGATGTGAGGAGCCCTCACACGGGTGACGTCATCTTCTGCGACTTCCGGTAATGGCAAGGCTTTTTTATTAGCGACCAAAAGTTGCGAACCTTATCGTCAATGTTTTCTACTAAATCCTTTCAGCAAAAATATGGCAATATTGCGAAATGATCAAGTATGACACATAGAATGGACCTGC
Source organism: Nerophis ophidion (assembly GCF_033978795.1). NCBI lineage: Eukaryota > Metazoa > Chordata > Actinopteri > Syngnathiformes > Syngnathidae > Nerophis > Nerophis ophidion. Next base: position 64,490,889 of record NC_084615.1, on the reverse strand, counting down.
TATCCCCTTTAAATAAGAAAATATCATTTCAGTAGGCCTTTAAACCAGTGTGGGTGGCACTGGGACCAGGTGGGTAAAGTGTCTTGCTCAAGGATACAACGGCAGAAGCGGGGATCGAACCTGGAATCCTCAAGTTGCTGGCACGGCGACTCTACCAACAAAGCTATACCGCCCCGCCATTTGTCAATAATCCTGCGCACAAAGTCATTAATTTGGGATCAAGATGCTACCAAAACACATATGAACTTGCCTACAGTCTTCTGTAAATCAGGGTTCCCCAAACTTTTTTCCACAAGAGACCTGTTTAATATATGCATCGTTTACACGGCTTTCTACTTGCGGCACATAAAAACCCCCCAAAAAAAGTTGCAAGAAAAGTTAGCCTTTGGCTACAATCTGGCACATTAACATTTGGTTATGTCCATTAAAGTGCATTTTCCCAGAGAGGAGTTGTAATATACATCCATTAAGAATATTATTGGTGTGTTTAGTGGGACAGGCGAAAGACAAGTTGGACCAAATGGGGTAGTTTAGAAGTTAATAAATGTTTCTGCGCGGCCCGGTAGCGTCACGGTCCCCGGACCGGTGGTTGGGGACCACTGCTGTAAATGACGTCAGCCGGCTGATGCATTTGGGAGATAAAAGTGGGCGTTCCAAAATGTGCTGAAACTCGTTAGAAAACCAAACTAGAGTCACTACTGTGTCTATTCTACCTGTAAACTTTTAGGTGCAAAACTATGAAATATGTATAAATGTCAGGATTAGAGGGTCCCTCGATGCCATACTTGCCAACCCTCCCGGATTTTCCGGGAGACTCCCGAAATTCAGCGCCTCTCCCAAAAACCACCCGAAAATCTCCCGAAATTCAGCAGGAGCTGGAGGCCACGCCCTCTCCAGCCCAAACATGCACAATTCGATGCTTGAAAAGGAGGATTGCAGGCGGATCTGAAGGCATTTAAAGTCATTTTTAAAAACGACTGCTAATTCTCCTCCTTTTCGACCGGACAACCGCGGAGAATTAAAGTAGGAACACTCCGGAGGCAGAAGTTCATTAAGAGGGACGGACTCACCGGCTGTCAGCCATGTTTCCGTCACACAGAGGAAGTCAAGTCCGCCTTCAGGATAAACGTTTTGTTTGTCAAAGATCTTGCGTTCACAAGACCGAACCTGGCTGGGGCCAGCACGTCCAAGGGCGCAGCTAATCCAGGTGGGGCCCGACACACAGCCCGCAGGCGGCGGGGTAGAGGAGCCACGAGGCGGGAAAGGAAGGCAGGAATCCGACCAGGTGAAAAAGCTGACTGGGACGTCGAAAAACCAACGTCGAAGTTGATCATATCAGTGGGAAAGGGGCAAAGCACATACTGGCGCCATCTTCTGGAAACTCAAGTGACGTTACTCAAATAGTGAAAGGTAAGTGTTGTTGTTGTTGTTTTTTTTAGTAAACAGCAAGCACAGTACAGTTAGTACTGTTTTTTTATTACTGTGTATTTGATAGGTGCCGTCTGAAATTCAAGTATTTATTTTACTTATATATAGAATAAAATAAATATATACAGCTAGAATTCACTGAAAGTTACGTATTTCATACATATACATATATATATATATATACACATATATATACACATATATATATATATATATATATATATATATATATATATATATATATATACATATATATATATATATATATATATTAATTACAGCCAATATAAAAATTTCGGCTGTAAATATACTCTCCTCTTAACCACGCCCTCCACCCCAGCCCCGCCCCTAAACCACACCTCCGCCTCCACCCCTGACCACGCCCCCCACCCCCCAAATCCCGAAATCGGAGGTCTCAAGGTTGGCAAATATGCTCCATGCAGACGTCCTCAATTACTTTTGACTTGCCAAAGGGCAGGATTTTTTCTCGGCAGACCCATGACGGCCAGATGGCCGATCACGACACGGAGCATTTGAACACAACATTAATACAAGTGCAGCCTGGGCATAGAGACGTGTCATTTGTGCTTCATTTGTATTTTGTTACAGACAGACATGCCGGGATTAAAGCACACTATCTGAAATGATTTTAAATCTCTGGATTAGCGCAGGTAAGATTGAGTTTCAGGCGGTGTGTTCATGTCTGTACTCGCCATCAACTGTGAGAAGAGGTCGATGAGATCCTGTGGGGGCAGCACCACCGATGTGTTCAGTGGGATCACAAAGCAGGTCCTCAGAGTCAGGTCCAGATACGCGGTCAGCTTCTGCACAAGACACACGCACACACATCAGGACCATATTGGAGCATTACATTGACAGGTGTGGCCCTCCCTCCCTCCCTCACCCTGTTGAAGTCGTGGAGGATGTAGGCGGGGTCTCCGGCCCTGAAGCGGGGCGGAGGGACGCTGATGACGGCCATGCTGTCCGAAATCTCCACCTCCTCCTCCACCCTTGGGAGATAGTATGGCCGGCTCTCGACATCGCCCCCAGCAGACACGTCACTGAACTGCATAGCCCCGTGATACAGCCTCTGGACGACACAGGTGAGAGAAAAATAGCATCTTTGAGTGCATAAAAGACAGCAGATTTAGGTTAAGAGGTATCAATCATTGGGTACTGATGGGGTTCTTCAAGTGTGTGTCAGTAAGTATGCACAGTGGCAGGGAGTCTACGCATTAACTCAAATGTGTTTACAGCATGTATTATTTAGGCCACTAGGGGGAGCCAGAGTGCTCTAAATAAGGCCTAATTGACCCCAACATGCTTATTGGGTGGTTGCTTCATAAACTGTTTAACTTGGCGCAAAAAATGGGGTCCCAATTTTTTGTAAGCATTTTGAAAACAAATCATAAATGTATGCATTATCCTGTTATATCTCACATCATATATTATGTTATGGAAAACGTTAATTTATTTAAAAAAATAATACAAAAGACAACACATATGCATGTGTGTTGTCTTTTGTATTAAATGCATATGTGTTAAATGTATTCAGTTAGAAACATTCATTCACTTTCTTCTTTCCTTCATGCATCTAAACTTTACCGCTGCCAGTATTTTTGGTCTATATTTTTATTGTCATAGTTTCATACTGTGTTTGTTCTATTTTTGGCCAAATAAGACAAAGAAGTTTTCCTTATTTTTTTGGTTTAATTCCATGATTTTATTAGTCCAGCCCGTGTCCACAGATTTTCCTCCATCCGGCCCCTGAGCTAAAATGAGTTTGACACCCCTGGTCTACATCAACTTCAGATCTGTCAATTCTAAGTTTTTATCATTATTTTTTTTATGCTGTTTATTTTTTAGTTTTCTGCCCTTTTTGTTAAACAAAACTTTGTTTTTTTTTATGGCAAACACACAACATATGCAAAATATGATATATATATACACACATTTCATATTTTGCATACATACATACATACATATATATATATATATATATATATATATATATATATATATATATATATATATATATATATATACACACATATATATATATACATATATATATATATATATATATATATATATATATATAAATGGGTTGTACTTGTATAGCGCTTTTCTACCTTCAAGGTACTCAAAGCACTTTGACACTACTTCCACATTTACCCATTCACACACACATTCACACACTGATGGAGGGAGCTGCCATGCAAGGCGCCAACCAGCACCCATCAGGAGCAAGGGTGAAGTGTCTTGCTCAGGACACAACGGACGTGACGAGGTTGGTACTAGGTGGGATTTGAACTAGGGACCCTCGGGTTGCGCACGGCCACTCTTCCACTGCGCCACGCCGTCCCGTGTATGTGTATGTATATATATATATATATATATATATATATATATATATATATATATATATATATATATATATATATATATACATACACACAGTGAAGAAAATAAGTATTTGAACACCCTGCTATTTTGCTAGTTTTCGCACTTAGAAATCATGGTGGGGTCTGTGTTACTCAGCGACAGCGCAGAAACCTGACTGATCTAGAGAAGATCTGTGTGGAGGAGTGGGCAGTCTGTGCAAACCTGGTGAAGAACTACAGGAAATGTTTGACCTCTGTAATTGCAAACAAAGGCTACCCTACCAAATATTAATGTTGGTCTTCAAGTACTTTTTTTCAGCTGTATCGCACAAATAAATTGTTAATAAACCATAGATTGTGATTTCTGGATTTTTCTTTTTAGGCTATCTCTCATACAGTGGACATGCACCTACCGTGAAAATTTCAGACCCCTCCATGATTTCTAAGTGGGAGAACTTGCAAAATAGCAGGGTGTTCAAATACTTATTTTCTCGACTTACTTCACATATTTTATGTGAAGTAATCAGAGGTCAATAATTGATAAAAACATTGATTTTGATTATATATATTATGTTATGAGCAATGCCAGTTTTAAAGAAAAAAACAGCTTTGTTTTATTAGTCAACATTGAAACTTTTTCTAAATTACATTTCACCTTTAAGCTTTTTCATTCAACTTTTGTAATGTTTTTATTTATTTTAAATAGTATTTTTAGAATGCGCCATGGGCCTTTAAAAAATTAGCTACGGGCCGCAAATGGCTTTCGGGCCACACTTTTGACACATCCTATTATAGATAATAAAAAATGTTATCTAATAAGTCTATCGATAAAAAGCAGCCTGGCGACGCATGCGCGTTCGTCATAACCCACAGTCCGCATCTTTGCTTCAGTAAACAATGACGATGATGACATCACTGTCAGCGATGCCAGAGACACTTGCTAACTTGTCAGCCACTTGTCCAAGATACTCCTTTTGAACACTCCCACATTAACACTTCAAAAGACACATATTTGCCCCGTTTGTTGACCTTCAAAGAATGTTTTTGGGGTGGAGAAGTCTGGTCTGGTGCTGGTGAGCTTGAAGCTAACAGCTAGCCTGTCTCCATCCTCGAACAATGTCGATCCAGCGGGAGATAAAGATGAAGTTTCCTTGGACTCACGAAAACTAAAACAAGTAATTTACTGGAGACATGGCACAGGATAAAGTTAAAAAGGTTGACTTAACACTCACTTCAGTGGTTACCAGGAAGTCTTTCTTTTGACAGACCCTCACGGTAAAGTTGTCCAAGTGCAAACTGAGGTAATTGATAAAACTATTGGCAAACCAAGATTTCGGAAATTAAACCGGAACGTTCATTACTTTGAAGCCGACCAATAAAAACGCAATAAACAGGTTCGGAAATTTGACCCGGCAAATATAAACAAAGCACCGGCGGAACGCGATAATCAATAAAAAATTAAAACGGAGTTTTGACACAGAGAAGGCAACTTCGGTAAAAAAAAGTTACAAATCTGCATCCTGGCACGCGTGGACTTCCGGAAATGCACGTCCTATCTGATTTCAATGCGTAAAAAGACACAAAAAGTGTGTTAACGCCAACAGTGTGTGTGTGTGTGTGTGTGTGTGTATATATATATATATATATATATATATATGTATATATATATATATATATATATATTAGGGCTGTGAATCTTTTTGTGTCCCACGATTCGATTCAATATCGATTCTTGGGTTCACGATTCGATAATATATCGATTTTTTCGATTTGATTCGATTATCGTTTCAAAAACGATATTTTTCCGATTCAAAACGATTCTGTATTCATTCAATACATAGGATTTCAGCAGGATCTACCCCAGTCTGCTGACATGCTAGCAGAGTAGTAGATTTTTTTTTAAAAGCTTTTATAATTGTAAAGGACAATGTTTTATCAACTGATTGCAATAATGTAAATTTGTTTTAACTATTAAACGAACCAAAAATATTACTTATTTTATCTTGGTGAAAATATTGGACACAGTGTGTTGTCAAGCTTATGAGATGCGATGCAAGTGTAAGCCACTGTGACACTATTGTTCTTTTTTTTATTTTTATAAATGTCTAATGATAATGTCAATGAGGGATTTTTAATCACTGCTATGCTGAAATTATAACTAATATTGATACTGTTGTTGATGATATTAATTTTTGTTTCATTACTTTTGGTTTGTTCTGTGTCGTGTTTGTGTCTCCTCAATTGCTCTGTTTATTTTCAGTTCTGAGTGTTGCTGGGTCAGGTTTGGTTTTGGAATTGGATTCCATTGTTATGGTATTGCTGTGTATTGTTATGTTGGATTGATTAAAAATAATAATAAAATAAAATATATATATTTTTTTTTAATCAAATTTTTAAAAATGAGAACCGATTCTGAATCGCACAACGTATTCGATCCGATTCGTATTCGATTCGATTTTTTCCAACACCCCTAATATATATATATATATATATATATATATATATATGTGTATAGCATTTCTTTAAGCATGTCCCAATGCTGCGACAAATAGAAATGAAACTCTGAACTAAGTTTCATTGTGTTTCGTGTGCAATTACAATAAAAGCATGTAATCTAATCTAATCTTGTTTAGAAAGGGTTATTAGGCAAAGTAGGGCTTGGGGGACAAAAGGACTATGGATTTAAATGGCAGTAGTATTTTGACTTGTGCTTACTTATTTGGCACTATTTTACCTTATTTTTTAGTAGGCCATAAAAGGCACTAACTGCATTAAAGTATAAAGTATTCTGTTGATATTGTGACATTGTCTTATACTGTAATGTTGTTACAAATATCATTGAAAAATTAAAAATAAAAATCCTTGAATTGTTCACAAATATGTTAATTGTGATATTTTTTGTGTTTTATGTGTGCCGAAAATCTGTCCTCTGTTTTTGAATTATAATTAATCGGGGCACAGAGACAATGTAATACAATGTGCAATATTAAGATATTCTGCCCAACACGGAAATAAAATGTATACATTTTTTATCATTCTATTTTTCATTATTTGTTAACTCTGTGCTATTCTGATATGTCCACTGTCCTGTGTAATGTTTTGGTGTTGCTAATTTTGGGACCTTAATTTCCCGAAAAGGATCAATAAAAGGGATCAACAAATAAAAGAAAATATTATCTTTGAAAAAAATGCCAATTAAAAAAACGTTATTTCATATTTAGTTATTGTTGTGCATTCCCCATTCCCTTGTTAGACAGCTTAACTAATTAAACAAAAAAAAACAACTAATAAACCTAAAAAGTAGTTGTGACTAAGATGCTTTTGCTGCAGGCAACAATACATGTATTTAAAATAGGAAACACTTTTCCAAGGAAATGTAATATAAATTCTCTTTATCATTTTGCATTGATATTATCTTCATTTAACACCCTTATAGTCTAATACAGGGGCCCCCAACCTTTAGGCACCGGGGACCGGTTTATTGTAGGCATTATTTTCACGGACCGGCCTTCCACTTGTGCCAGATAAATATAGCCAATAAGTGCATGAAAAAATAATACAGAAAAAAATTCACCATACTGTTGAATTAGTGGGAGCCCCTGGCCTTTTCCCTTTGCAAAAAAAGCTCTCCATAGACTTTAGATTTTACTCAGTTTTGCTAGAAGTGGTAGTTTATTTGGGGCTTTAGTGTCTAATGGGTTATAGGTGATACATCACATTAGGGTTGTACGCTATACCGGTATTAGTATAATACCGCGATACTAATGTATAGTAGAAAGTAGATAATGCGTCACTGACCGGCGGTTGGGGGACCACTGGTCTAATACACATACTAATTGAGTGATATGATGGACAGGAGGGAGTTAGGTCATACTTGCCAACCCTCCCGATTTTGCCGGGAGACTCACGAATTTCAGTGCCCCTCCCAAAAATCTCCCGGGGCAACCATTCTCCCAAATTTCTCCCGATTTCCACCCGGAAAACAATATTGGGGGCGTGCCTAAAGGCCTTCATTTAGCATCATCTCTCACCTGAAAAAGAGTCTATTATATATGTCTGCCTTATCCATAGGTGTATCTATAACCCATAAAGCAGGCAGGCACAGAGCTATTTCTCAGCGTGTGTTTATTCCAGCCGGCACGTTAATACACTGACACACAACAATCTGACTCCCATTGCGCATTGCTTCAAAACTACGGCAAGTAGTAATGTCCAAAAACATAACAGAGACGAAGCAGAAAAACGAAGAAGAGACATGGCGACGACGAGTAAGAAGAAGAAGTAGCTTGCAAGTTCCAAAATGATTGGAAAAAAATAATTTCAGTTCACCCAGGACAGCTCTAAGGAGAAGGGGTATGCTGCCTGCAACTTTTGTAGATCAGACTTATCCATTGACTTCCCCAAAAGTGTCTGTCATTGTAAATAGGTTCCGCTCTATTTTGTTTCCCGGGGGGGTGATTTGGCGTTGCACCTGTGTGACCAGCTTCAGTGAGCACTGACTCCTGCAGCTGGTAATTCATGTTTATGTCTCTCTCATTTTATTTTTTTATAAACTTTTTGCTTGTCACTTTTAAAGTATTTTTAAAGTGCACACTGTTTTGTGGCATGCTGTTAAGCATGCGGGTTAAATTCCCAAATTTTCGTTTTATTAAAGTGTTGTAAAAAACGGACTTATTTGCTAAATGATGTGTGGATTAGCTTAATGCTAGCAGCAGTTGCTGCGGGGTTTCCTGGTCATGTGAGTTTGTGCACGGGTCGAGGGGACTCTGCTGAGTTTGTGTGGACATGTGTGCTGCTGTGCCATTAATGTGTGTGTGTTTTTTTCATCTTTCTTTATTCTGTAGTGGAGAGTGATACTGTGGACTGTATGTGACGCCCTTTTCTTTTTCTCCCTATGAAAAAGGTATGTCTTTTAATAAGTTTTGGCATTGTTTTTTGTAGTAAAAAAATATAAAATGAGTTAATGTGAGTTGGGGAAAAAAGAGGTGAGGACCTTTTTTTTTTCCTAATGTATATTTTTGCTGTCTGCTGATGTATATACTTTATATACTGTTTTTTATTTCAATTAATTTGTTTTTGGACAATTTTTTGCTTTGTTTGCCTTTTTATTATTGTTATTATTTTATTATTATTGTTGTTTCCATATGTAAGCATAAGTTGAGTTTGAGCGTGAGTGAGCACTGACTCTTGCAGCTGTGGAGAGAGATAGTGTGGACTGTATGTGACACCCTTTTCTTTTTGTCCCTATAAAAAAGCTGGTGAATAAATCCTCAACTCGAATCCTGTGTGTTCATCACGAAAAAAGACAACGCAGAACAGTGACTGTTATATATATATATATATATGGGTCGGTCGGCAACCTTTACCACTCAAAGAGCCATGTTGACCCATTTCACAAAATAAAGAAAACAATGGGAGCCGCAAAACTCTTTTGAAATTTAAAATTAAATAATGCTGCATACAGATTTTTTTATTTTTATTTGTGCTGTGTATAAACCAGGGGTTTCAGACACGCGGCCCACACTTTAATGAGAAAATTTAATGTTAGTGCGGCCCGCGAGTTTTACATGAATGCCGCTTGACAGCATTACACTTACGTTGAAGAGGTTCATTTAGCCTACTGACATGTATTTATAAATGGTTGATTTTAAAAAGGCTAGTAAGGTACCTTACTAGCCTTTATAAAATCAACCATTTATAAATAAAAGCATTACACTTGGCAACCCTCCCATATTTTCCGGAGGTTCCCGAATTCTCAAAGTATCTATTCTCGCGAATATCTGATGATGTTCATCCACACATTAATAATAAGGGCGTGCTATGAAAGCGTTGCCTTTAACGCCCTCTACAACATGCACAAACAGCTTACCAGCCCAGTTACACGTTGTATGTGGCTCCTGCAGACGCACGCTCAACGCTGCAAGACATACTTGTTCAACAGCCATACAGGTTACACTGAGGGTTGTAATATAAACAACTTTAACACTCTTACTAATATGCGTCACATTGTGAACCCACACCATACAAGAATGACAAACACATTTTGGGAGAACATCCGCACTGTAAGACAACATAAACACAACAGTACAAATACCCACAATCCCATGCATCCCTGACTCAAACCCTGGGGTTTGATGCTAGCGGGTGTGTATAACGTAGCCAGGAAGACTCAGGGATGCATGGGATTGTGGGTATTTGTACTGTTGTGTTTATGTTGTCTTACAGTGCGGATGTTCTCCCAAAATGTGTTTGTCATTCCTGTATGGTGTGGGTTCACAGTGTGGCGCATATTAGTAGGAGTGTTAAAGTTGTTAATATTACAACCCTCAGTGTAACCTGTATGGCTGTTGAACAAGAATGCCTTGCAGGTATGTGCGTGCGTTGACATGAGCTGCGTATATCACGTGTAAAAGCGTGCGCGACAACATGTTAAAGAGGAAGTTAAAAGTATATCCAGCACGCACTCAATAATGTAGACCGGAGAATGTTGTCCCCAAATGATTCCCGGGAGAGGCACCAAACTCCGGAAACCTCTCGAAATAATCGGGGGGTCGTTGATTATGCAGCTGAGCCACATTAGAGTGACCAAAAAGCCGAATGCGGCTCCGGTGGCGCATGTTGCCGACCCCTGATATATATGTATAAGAAATACTTGAAACTATATACACCCCCAGCCCAAATCTCCTGAATTCGGAGGTCTCAAGGTTGGCAAGTATGAGTATGGGATAGGTAGAGAATACAGGTATAGAGAAATACAAATGTACCTTGGGGGTGAAATAGCGATAGAGACAAGCTCCCCCCACGATGAGTCCACTAAGGATGAAGGCGATGCCCAGCAGTGTTACCAAGCAGCGACCTGTGGAACCTGCGATGCCTATTGGAGCTGCACCCAGCTCCGGGTCCTGCACACACACACACACACACACATTTTGTAATCAAACACGTTCCATGCATGCATCTCTGTTCACAGCCCAATGCTCGACATTTGCACATTCGTGCACATTGCATGAAAGTGCAAAGCCGCCAAGCTGACCGCATCTCGTCCCTGCAGCCGGTGCAGGCCCGCTAGCAGTTTTAGTATCAGCCGTTAGACGTGTGCTCACCTTCACCGCGACGGGCTCCTTTCCGATAGCTTTCTGCGCCAACGCCGGGTTAAAAGCAATCTTCACCATATTTCCGCGAAGAAAATGGTTTTATTTCCAAACGTAGGAAAAAAAAAGGGAAGCGGAGATGTCTGCACGCGACGCTGTCCGGCTCAGTGTTATCTGCAAGATCCTCGTTGTGACGCACTTTGCAGCCTCGGTTTAGCGACAACTTCCGGTGGCCGAGGGATTAAAGATGGCAGCCAAAACAAAACCCTTAAAAAAATCTATACGCGTAAAACTGCATGTATGGTATATTTTTATTTTTTATTTTTGCAACCCTGGTGATATTTATAGTTCCACTCAAATAAGTTACTTACTATTAGTTGCTTTTAGTTTTTCGTGTTCTTAATAAACATAAACTGTGTTTGGCGCCATCTACTGGCTGCTAGTGGACACTACCAACATTATGTGGAGAAAATGGTAGAAATATGAAGGCTAATTTACTTTTTTTTTTTTTTTTTTACCTTTTTTTAGACACTGAATTTATGCAACTACATTTTTTTCGTTTGTATTTTGTGGACTGAATTTTGCACATTAAATTTGGATGACACTTGAATTGAATAAAAAGGTCAGTGTAAAAAAATTGTGTATAAAAATTCATCCATCCATCCATTTCTACCGCTTATTCCCTTTTTGGGATCACGGGGGGCGCTGGAGCCAATCTCAGCTGCATTCGGGCGGAAGGCGCTATACACTCTGGACAAGTCACCCTCTGATATCAGGGCCAACACAGATAGACAGACAACATTCACACTCACATTCACACACTAGGGCCAATTTAGTGTTCAGTTAAAATAAATATGTGTGTAAAAATTCAGTCCACAAAATGTAGTGTTAAAAATTCTGTGAAAAAAAATCAGTGCTAAAATTTCCGTGAAGAAAAATTCTTTGTAAAAAACAAATCAATGTAATTAAAAAAAAAACAAACAAACACCCAATTGCAGTAAATTAAGACTAAATAATCTCTTCGACTGGTTCTGAGATGGGATTGATTGCTTCAGTGTTAATTTACCAGAAGCGAGTCTGAATTTTTACATACAGAAAGTTTTAGCCTGCATTTTTATGCACTGAAATTTTACACAATTGTTTTCTTACACTGATTTTTTTTTGTACAAATAATTAAAAAAACTGTATTTTAACTAACTGAATATTTAAATCATCAATCAATCCAAGTTTATTTATATAGCCCTAAATCACGAGTGTTTCAATGGGCTGCACAAGCCACAATGACATTCTGAGCCAATAGGCTCAGATCTCATATCAGGGCAAAGAAAAACTCAACCCAATGAGATTCAATGAGAAACCTTGGAGGAGATCGCAGATTTAAACACACACATTTTGCACAAAAAGTCAATGCGATTGTCAGCATAATTTAATATACAATATACAAAAAAAAAAAGTTAAAACAATTAAAAGACAAAACAATTTATTGACACACATTCACTGTCAGAAAAGCTTTTGTAACAGAAATTAACCTTCTAAGAGAGATGATTAAAAAAAATCAAACAACAGGGATGGTACTTAATTGTGAACATTCTAACAATGAATAAATACAATAAATACCTATACAATTTACAGTGCTACAATATCAACACCATCATACAAGCATTGTTTTTATTAGGCTGCATACATTAGTTTTAGAAATGAAAGTCAAAAAAATGTAAGCAACTTCAACAATAGAGAAAACACTATTAATAGCTCTAATTGTAATATATATATATATATATATATATATATATATATATATATATATATTTATTTTATTTTTTTTTATTATTTTTTTTTTTAAATTTATTCTCTGTTTGCAAACAATCTAATAATGTTAAGTTCAATGGCATCTCAGCATAGGAGTTTGATTGGTACTGTGATGCAACGCTTATCCTGAAAAACTTTCATGGCGAAACAAAGTTGCGCATTGAAATTAATTACAGTACCAACGTGATCGGCCCCCACAAAATAGAACCAATTTAACTTGCAGCTTGTGTTTTAAAAATAAAAAAATCCATTAAATGGTGTATTAACATATTTTAATAGAATGTACTGCAAAGTCATGTAATAATAATGGGGCGGTTTAGCTCGGTCGGTAGAGTGGCCGTGCCAGCAACTTGAGGGTTGCAGGTTCGATTCCCGCTTCTGCCAACCTAGTCACTGCTGTTGTGTCCTTGTGCAAGACACTTTACCCACCTGCTTCCAGTGCCACCCACACTGATTTAAATGTAACTTAGATATTGGGTGTCACTATGTAAAGCGCTTTGAGTCACTTGAGAAAAAGCGCTATATAAATATAATTCACTTCACTTCACATCTATGGAGAGTCAACTTCCATGGTATCTACTTCCGTTTGCTTCTCCATATGTTCATGTCCACGGTTTAACTATTCATTTTCCATCCTCCTTCTGCTTTAGAACGGTGCAGGCGAGCAGTGCTGTCCTAAATTCAATGAATATCATCCATTCGTGTGCCAAGCTCTAGCTATATGCTAATATTTTTGAGTAAAACACAGGATTCTTTGGTTGGATCATACAGGGTTCACTGTAGCATTCACTACGGAATTGGAATTTTTGGTCTCAGCCGGAAGCATAACAATTAGCAGAGAGACAGCCTGTGTCCTGAAAAACTACAAAGCCGAGGTACCACTGTGTAACAATATCAACAATGTAACAATTAACAACCCAATAACCACACAGATGTTTGGGAACATAAACTGAGATGGGAACTGAAAAACATCGATCTCATCAGCTGGTATCAATCCGAAACTGATCACTACCCTTCACATCAATATTTTTTGATAAAGCAGATGTTGATAAGCCTGGAGAGTGAGGCACAAGGATGACGTCAGGTTAAAGCGACTGTTGTATGTTAAGATGTGTGTTAAATAAACGTCAGCATGTTCCCTCTGAAAAAGTTATTGTCTGACAAAGAGTGATTACGGACGCTTCGGAGGCTACGTTATCGATATTTGGATTGATCTACTCACCCGCATATATATAATGAAGATGATTGATTGATTGATTGATACTTTTATTAGTAGATTGCATAGTTCAGTACATATTCCGTACAATTGACCACTAAATGGTAACACCCGAATAAGTTTTTCAACTTGTTTAAGTCGGGGTCCACGTTAATCAATTCATGGTACAAATATATACTATCAGCATAATACAGTCATCACACAGGTTAATCATCATAGTATATACATTGAATTATTTACATTATTTACAATCCGGGGGGTGGGATGAGGAGCTTTGGTTGATATCAGTACTTCAGTCATCAACAATTGCATCAACAGAGAAATGTGGACATTGAAACAGTGTAGGTCTTATTTAGTAGGATATGTACAGCCAGCAGAGAACATAGTGAGTTCAGATAGCATAAGAGCAAGTAAATACATTAGAAGTACATTTGATTATTTACATTAGGTTATTTATAATCCAGGGAGATGGGATGTGAATGGAGGAGGGTATTAGTAAAGGGTTGAAGTTGCCTGGAGGTGTTGTTTTAGAGCGGTTTTGAAGGAATTTAGAGATGAACAGAAAACAGTACATATTCAAAACCACTTTTCAATCATGGAGATATACAGTATTTGAAAACCACATCTGACAAGAAGTGCATACAATTTTAGCGGCCAAAACATGCATCTTTACAGACAAAGCAGGACTTTTAACCTTTGACTTACAGAAGTTTTCAGTGGTCATTTTCTGTTGTTATATATTATGCAGGGCTTCTCGGTGGAACAGGGGTTAGTGCGTCTGCCTCAAAATACGAAGGCCCTGAGTAGTCTGGGGTTCAATCCCGGGCTCGGGATATTTCTGTGTGGAGTTTGCATGTTCTCCCTGTGAATGCGTGGGTTCCCTTTTGGTACTCCGGCTTCCTCCCACTTCCAAAGACATGCACCTGGGGATAAATTGGTTGGCAACGCTAAATTGGCCCTCGTGCAGGAGTGGGCAAACTTCTTGCCAGGAGGCCCACATTGGGTTCTAAGATTTGACAGGGGGGCCGGGCCAGGAACAGATGGATGGAGTGTTTGTGTGAAATAATATAAATTACATGTAAAAGCCATTAAGTGAGAGGATTTGGCCTACAAACATGTAAGTTTCATATCATAAGTAGGCGGCAAAGCTCATTGTACAGTTTTTTTTTCAAATGCATTTGATTAAGAATAAACAGTTGAGAGATTCAAAGTATACATTATATTTTCTTGAATTATTTACATTTGATTATCACAGAATCAATCAATCAATCAATGTTTATTTATATAGCCCCAAATCACAAATGTCTCAAAGGACTGCACAAATCATTACGACTACAACATCCTCGGAAGAACTCACAAAATAACAGAATAACAGAAGAGAAACTCACAGTTTCAGTGGGAACAGTGTTGTTGATCTCCCTTTTTGGCCTATGCATCAAAGTCTGGAGTGAGTTTGGTTGTGGCAATTCTCAGGATAGTTTCGAGATGATGGTCATTTAACCTGGATCTGTGATGGGATTTGTTGATGTTCATGACGCTGAATGTCTGCTCACAGACGTAGGTCGAGCCAAACAAAGTTAGCATCTTCTGTATCAAAGTGGCGGCTGATATTGTACTCTTTGTAAACCGCGACAGTTTCTTGGCATATCAGACACACAGCCTTTGATCGGACTTCAGTAAAAAAAATGTCGTTGTCCACTCTGCATTAAATACTCGGCACTCACTGTCCACTTTTCTTTGCTTTGATAAGCTCATTTTTTCAGAGGGGCTCACAGGACAAAGCTAAAGAGAAGAAGGGGGTAATATCCAAAGGCCAAAAAGGTCAATGAGCGCCATGTAGTGGGGAAACGCGGTATTACAGGGATATGGTGAAATGAACGAGGTTTACCGACGATAATAATACAAAATGTAATTTAATAATATAATTTAATGGGTGGCTCCTCCTTAATGATAGTCAAGTGCTGAAAACACATATGGGAGGCAGAAGCCTTAAAATTGATGAGTTTTTTATTTAAAAAAAATATATGTATATTTATTTATTTTTTTTCCAATAATTTGGACAAGTTCCGCGGGCCGGCTTAAAACGTTCAACGGGCCGTATACGTAGTTAGCCCATGTCTGCCCTAGTGTGTGAATGTGAGTGTGGATGTTGTCTGTCTATCTGTGTTGGCCCTGCGATGAGGTGGCGACTTGTCCAGGGTGTACCTCGCCTTCGGCCCGATTGTAGCTGAGATAGGCACCAACGCCCCCCGCGACCCCAAAGGGAATACGCGGTAGAAAATGGACGGATGGATGGATATATTATGAAACCAATTTTTATTGGAAATTAATATGCCTGTTAGGGATTTGAACAGATATGGTACTAATTCCCTTTACCAGAAAATGCATACTAGTAATCAACAGTACCAATTTTTGGTACTAAAAAAATATTAATTTTTTTCAATTATACAATTTTTTTTATTGGAACATTTAACAAAATACTGATTATGATAGCTGCTGTTTAGTTATTATAACTTGTTATTTCATTACATTTCTGAGTCCATTTTTTTGTTGCTATTGGTGATTACAACATTACAGAGGTTGCAGTTTAACCGAGTTTAGCTCTCAGTGCTGCTGGAGTGATGTCCATGTGCTGGTGTTTAAGATATAACAATGTGAATATTTTATATCAGGGTTAATGTGACCAAAATTGCAATATTGTTGAATGTGCTGAAAAAAAAAGTACTCATATAGACACTGAAATCATTCGATTTAAAAAAAAAAAAAATCTACAATAAAAAGACAAACTGTCAAAAGTCACACTATTTTTCATGTTTTATTAGTATTAGTATTTTAGTATTTTGTATATTTTTTAATGGCTAAACTTTTAATGTTTTGAATAGTGGTATGTACTTGGGCACTTTTTTACAAAGGAAAATTGCGCTGCAATTTCATTTATTATTATTTCTGGTGATTAATCTTCTCTTAGGTTGTCCTACTCTTTTTAGCGGTCTTTGAACAGACCGTATAACCACCTGCATATAGCATATATCTCAGCCCAGTAATTCTGTGCCATAACAGCACAGTTCTTAGATTCAATGTGCACAATTGAATAGCTTAATATCGCTAAAATTCGCTCCATTCTGTCCACTAAAGACGCTGAGATCATTATCCATGCGTTTGTTACGTCTCGCCTCGACTACTGTAACGTATTATTTTCGGGTCCCCCCATGTCTAGCATTAAAAGATTACAGTTGGTACAAAATGCGGCTGCTAGACTTTTGACAAGAACAAGAAAGTTTGATCACATTACGCCTGTACTGGCTCACCTGCACTGGCTTCCTGTGAGAGAAGTTAAGTCCCTACCTTTAGTCAAAAGTGATTTATGACCCCCCATAAATCAATGATTTATGACCCTCAAGGTCAAAGGTCAATGATTTATGAGGGGTCAAGTTCAAAGGTTAATGATTTATGAGGGGGTCAAGGTTAAAGGTCAAAGTCAAAGGTCAGGTTCAAATGTCAAGGTCAAGTGGGTGTGGCTTACCCGGAAGAGGGTGGAGTTAAGACCTGCGGTGGGAGTGGTTAAACCAGGAAGAGGGTGGAGTTTTAAACAGAAAGAGGGCAGAGTTAAGACCTGCGGTGGGAGTGGTTAAACCAGGAAGAGGGTGGAGTTAAGACCTGACAGGGAACAGAGGAGGGTTCAGTTTTTTTAAGAAAGCAATGTCATCTGAGCAGCATGTGACCATATATTTGATAGTTTAAATGTTTACGATCGTTTGAAACAACTTCCAGATTTCGATGTATTGATGGCTGGGAATGTTACGTGTGGAGATGTGGACACGCACGCACTTCACACACACACACACACACACACACACACACACACACACACACACACACACACACACACACACACACACACACACACACACACACACACACACACACACCGCAGAGGAGGGGTACAAAAGGGCGGTGTAAGGCTTAGTCATTATTTGGAGCTTTATACGTTAGCGTAAAGACTTTGTTCGATTCGGTCATGATTAGTGAAACGCCTGTTTCGATTTATAAAAATAATAAAACTTACATTGACGCTCCGCAAAAAAGTCGAGTGTTTCTAAATCGTATTCAGATGCCGCCGACCGAGTCTTTGCGTGAGAAATGGGACTTGGATGCGTACGGGATGGAGGGATCTTTTGGATTTGTATTCAGATACGAAATGGGTGATATCTGCTTATTTCAGCTAAAAGAAAGAAGAGACGGAAGCCCTTTCTCGATATTTTCATCGTTATCTACCGTGGATTGGGAAGTTTTTGGTGGACACGCACACACACACACGCACACACACACACACACACTTCACACACACACACACACACACGCACACACACACACACACACACACACACACACACACACACACACACACACACACACACACACGCACACACGCACACACGCACACACACACACACGCACACACACACACACACACACACATTCATACGCACTGAAACAACTTCCATACCTCACGAAAACATATTTAAACAGATGGAAAAAACTATCGCAGAACACAGTGTCACGTAACAACTGGTCTTTACGGTCGTTTGAATCAACAGGTCAGTTTGGGGTACAAAGGAGGGTTCAGTTTTTATGGGAGCTTGAGAATGTCGTATGAATAGCAACTGGCCACCCATTTGACAGTTTAAATGTTTACGATCGTCTGAAACAACAGGACACGCACGCACGCACGCACGCACGCACGCACGCACACACACACACATACACACACACACGCACACACACACACACACACACACACACCATTACCTCCGTTTTTACCATGTTATTAGACATTGGTTTAACTCCATTTAAGCATTTAAACGTTAAAAGCATTGCACTTGTACGACGTTGTAATACTTTTTTTTTTACCAGCCGATGACGACGAAGTGAAAGACGATGAACTTTGCTTAAACGGTCTTACAAAGTTGGAAGATGATTATCGAGGTGTGTTTAAACCTTCGAATTATTTAATATTGTGTGTATTCATTATTTTGTTTTATAGAGGATTTGCCGTAAGATCCTAACGCGATCGTTTTAACACAATCGCAGTCTGGTGAGTCAAATGATTCTCATTTTACAAGAAAAAAAACATGCGGTATACGATACATATATACATATATTTACTTACATCTCTTGCTCACTGGTCTCCCTTAAAGCTGGCGGGTCCGTCAACGGCCGTTCCAGGCAGAGGAGAAGGCTTGATTGCGCCAAAGACTCCAGACATCGAATCCTTGCTCCGAGGGGAAATCATCGAAAACGACGGTGAATGTCCGACAGGCACCCGCTGTAAGTTTTTCTCGTTTTCTGTAAGCTTTTTAAGATTCTCAGGAGCTTTAAAGAGCTCCTCTCATTCCAATGTCTTTCGCTCAAATGAATTTCGCGCCTAAGGGGAATGGGCGGGGACTGATTCCGGAGGTGGGCGGTTGTTTCCGCCAAGCAACCTTCTGGTTGAAATGGAGTGTGGATCAAGATGGATCCCTACTCTATATTCTTTTATTTAACCCAATGTTTTTTAAATACGTGTATAATGCTTTATATCCTATGTGTTGTGAATTCCATCCTACAATATCTTCCAAGGAACCCAAAGAAATGTTACCACACCTCCCGCTTTATTTATTCTATAGATTACCTGAACTATTTCATAAACTAAATCTTGTCTTGTTTCTGATGCTATGTTTTTTTATGCTCATCAATGCACTGTTGGACTGCGAGCACACAACTACTTTCCTTGCTTTGTTTTCCTCTATCCAGTTAACTGCCATATAAATTGCTACCAATTCCCCCGTAAAAACAGATAGTTTATCACTGATTATTTTATTTAATACTATGTTTCCTTGTGGGATAACTGCTACAGCTCTTACCTTTTTTTTTTTTTATATATAGTTTTTGATGCATCCGTATATATCATATCTCAATCCATTTTTCTATCCGGTAACTATTTAAATTTCTATTCTTTAGTAATTGCATGTTTTCTTTTGGGTTATCAAACATCCACGGTGGTATTGCAGGCATTGGTACCGTAGGACTAACTTTAATATTGTCAATTTTAACTTTATTACATATGTCTCCTATAATCCACCCAAAACTATTCTTTTTTGTTTTCTCTTTTTCTTGGCAGATTGGTAACACTGGACAAGTCGGATATCCTTGCTTGGATCCTTTTAAAGTTGCCCGATAAACTGCTGAGAGTTGATCTCTCCTCTTGTCCAAAGGTTTTTCGTTCATTTTTACTTGTAATACTGCCACTAGGGTTGATGTAGTAGCTCCACAACATAACCTTAAAGCCTGTGACTGGATCCGGTCTATTTTCCCAAGTCATGTTTTTGAAGCAGATTGGTAAATAATGCATCCGTAATCAATAACAGATGGAATTAAAGTTATAAATATATACATGTATTGTTTTCAACGTTAACCTATCAGCCCCCCAATCATTACCCCTCAAAGACCTCATTATATTTAACACCTTTTTACTTTTTCCCCTATTTTTTTATTTTCCGGAAGGAACACTCCTGAAGGAATAAATAAAGTACTATCTAATCTAATCTAATCAAATCTATTTTGCTGATGTGGGTTGACTAGTTCATATTTTTATCAAACCATATTCCTAAATATTTAAATACTTGTACCTCTTCTATATTTTCACCTTAGAGTTTTTATTTGGAGCTTGTTTGGTACTTTTGTCTTTGTAAAATGTATGACTTTTGTCTTTCCAACAGAGAATCTTAAACCTCAAGCCGTTCCCCAGTCTTGAACATTATTTACCACTTTGTTAGTTTTTTGATTATTTCTTTTGACTCTAAATAATATACTAGTCTTTCATTAATCTTTTTTTTTTTTTCCATTACTTTTCCCCAAATTTATAATTTCCTGCCTCTTCCGGGTCTTACCCTGACTTGCATATTGGAATTGTTACCGCTAATTTTCCCCTCTGCCGGTCATTCTCCTTCTTCATATATCCTGTCATATCATTTCAAGACCACTTCTTTGACGATGCCACCTAAGTTTTTGATCATTTGATAACCCGCTAGGTCTTTCCCCGGTGACGTATTTTTAACCTTTTTCAAAATTCGAACCATTTCATTCAAAGAAAATGTCATATCCATAGTGTTGGTAAAGCTATTAACGTTGTCTTCCATCATTTCCCCAATATTTAAACTCATTGTTTTTTCTCTCTTTTGTTTTTCCACATTTCTCAAATTATCATTACTGTGCACTTCAACAAATGTTTTTGCTAAAGGTTCTGCTGTTTCTTTACCCGTGACTACATCTTCTTTGATAAATGTGGCACATCATCCTCTTTACCCTTCATTCCTATCTTTATGAATCGTTATATATCCTTTTATTATAAAGTTTAATTTTGGCTTCAGCCCTGTTTCTTGAATACAAATTATACGTGGTTTAGTTTTCATATTTTTAATATATCCCTTTAATTCATGTT
The DNA here is from genome assembly GCF_033978795.1 of Nerophis ophidion. Lineage (NCBI taxonomy): Eukaryota > Metazoa > Chordata > Actinopteri > Syngnathiformes > Syngnathidae > Nerophis > Nerophis ophidion. Next base: position 64,469,481 of record NC_084615.1, on the reverse strand, counting down.
CGGTTGCTATCAAACTTCTGGCATTCCACCGGACAATTAACAGGGTGTTGGAATGTGGTAACATGACTCCGTCACGTCTACTCTCCGTAGTACAGCTTGCACCCGGTACCAAGATAGTTCTTTCAACAACTTTGATGCTGCTTTGACAATTATTTTGATCTTCTCAGTCTTATTTTTACTTTCATTTTGTATCAAAGCTGAGTTGTGCTCTCTGGTTTATTTTGCAAATGAACCGACAGAACATGATCATGTACAAGACTCGCCTACCCACAATGCACTGCAACCCAACGCTCCTGGTCGGATGTTTTTTTCGGGGTTCATGGAGAGATGCGGTAAAGAGTGGTAGCCAAGACACACGGTCACACACGGTCACACACGGTCACACACGGTCACACTCGGCAATTATTTTGACCTGGGGAGCAGATATAGAGGAAAAAATGTGTCTGGGGGGCCGGGATATCTGATTTTCAGGTACAAAAAACTTCACAATGACCCAAAATAAACACAACAGTTAAACCTCACACTAAAAACAAGACATTGACTTGTACGTTCAAAAGACAGAATAGAACAAGTCAAGACATGCAATGCCATCTACAAAATGTTATGTAAATGTTAGTCATTACACACGCGGCTATGGTTTTGATGTATTTGTTACAGACATGTTTACGTCAAGTAACATCACATGGTTCCATTTGCACCTTTCAACAAATCTGAAAAGGAATATTAAGAAGTAAAACTTATATTTAATCCTACCTCTTCTCCGAGCACACGGTGACTGTACATACGGGTCGAAAAATGTTGACCTAATTCAGCATTTCTCAAAGTGTGGGGAATAGAGACATGACAGGTGGGGCGCGAGGAAAGGGAGGAAATTTTTATTTTTGATTTTTTTTTACTATGCTTTCATTTTCTATACACACTGTAAATCACTTTGTGATTCTGTCTGTGAAATCCGCCGTATAAATAAATGTAAATTACTTATTTTTCCTGTAGGCTTTAAATTTCTCGGCAGGAGCGAAAGTTTGACAGACATAGCAACAGTAACTTTTGCAGGCAGGGCTAAGAGGAACAAACTTTCGCGCGGATGGGTAGCAGGCTAATGTGCGGACCACAATTACACAAAATGGATACATTTGCAACTCGCACCTCAAAGGTCTGCGGAGAAACAAAAATATGACGGGTCTAATCAACCAAAAAGTCAACCTAAAAGAAAATATGGCGAAGGGTATCTTGCTCTTGGATTCACGGCAGCGGAGGTGGGGGCAGAGGAGAGACCCCTGTGTGTTCTTTGTCTAAAACGGCTAGCAGCAGACAGCATGAGGCCCAACAAAGTAAAGAGACAACTCGAGACCACACATGATGTCCAATAAATTGTTTTGTTGGGGCGATGGGGGTAGGTGGGCCTTGAGTCTAAAGTGGGGATGGCAGAAAAAAAAAAAAGTTTGAGAAGCCCTGACCTAATTGTACGGATCTCACTTTAAACGGCAAACCGATCATTTAAATGTTTTCACTTTGAATATGAAACGAGGAGTAAAATGTACAATGTACAATATTATCAATTATTTCACAAGGACATGTTTTAAGGATATTGTACAGTATAATTAAATCTAAAATGAATGTGATCACTTTCAGGATCATTTTATTTTTAGCCAGTAAACAACTGTTATGTACTTTTGAATCGGGTTTTCCCCTTTAAATAACAAAAATTATAGAATTTTACAATATTCATTATTATTAAATATTAAATGTGCCAACTAGTTTTACGGCATACATCATCCCCCCTTTACCCATTTGTTAAAAAGACGAAAGTTGATGCGAACGCCTACGTGCTGTCAGAAAACTAAAAGAAGAAGAATGCCTTTGTGCAATTACTGCTAATAAATCAATCAATAAAATGCATCAGTCAAATAGTACAGGCAACTTCGTTAACATGGAGCCACAGACAATTTCATTCAAAAAGTCCCAATTGCTAACATAAAGATACAACAACAAATAAAGGCAAAGAAGGCCTAGTAGGTAATTACAACAACAGACAAAGTATTAAAAATATCGGTCCAATAACTGCACAGGGATGGGCAGAGCCAAAACATGTGTAGCAAGTAAGCTGGAGACTGTTGACACTGAAATAAGGCTATATGTGGCACAGATACAAGATTTATAAAGTCTACTTAAACCCCCACTTAAGAACTTTCAGTTTTGGTTTATATTGGCCGCACCAGTGAACCAAAGCGATGGCGTTTTCCCAAAAGGAAAACGACATTTACCATGAGGACTAGCGCATATAGCGTCCAACTGACACGATAATGCCACAATGATTCTGTATTACTGAACTTTCCACAGTTTTCTACCACTTATTCCCTTTTGGGGACGTGGGGGTCGCTGGCGCCTATCTCAGCTACAATCGGGTGGAAGGAGGTGTACACCCTGGACAAGTCGCCCCCTCATTGCAGGGTCAACATAGATAGACGGACAACATTCACACCAACCTACATATTTTACTCAAACCTTATATTTGCAGTTTGAAGTCACTGCATTGTTTTTTCCTTGTACAGTTCTTTTGAGTTTGTTGCGTGGTTGGTCAGTGTGGAACTGCAAAGTATCGCGCTGGTGGGTATTTATTGCTACCACACAAATTTCCAGTAGCTAAAATTAGTATTATTATTCTGATTTGAGCATTGAAAGTCACTTACTAGTTTAGCAGGAACAGATCCAAAGCAGCATTGGTCTAAAATCTCTTGTCTTTTGATTTCACGCAAGTTAGTGAAAGTCGTGCCATTGTTGATCCTTGATTGTCCCTCCCTTTTTTTTTTTTTTTGAAAACCCGATTCAAAAGTACATAACAGTTGTTTACTGGCTAAAAATAAAATGATCCTGAAAGTGATCACATTCATTTTAGATTTAATTATACTGTACAATATCCTTAAAACATGTCCTTGTGAAATAATTGATAATATTGTACATTGTACATTTTACTCCTCGTTTCATATTCAAAGTGAAAACATTTAAATGATCGGTTTGCCGTTTAAAGTGAGATCCGTACAATTAGGTCAGGGCTTCTCAAACTTTTTTTTTTTTCTGCCATCCCCACTTTAGACTCAAGGCCCACCTAACCCCATCGCCCCAACAAAACAATTTATTGGACATCATGTGTGGTCTCGAGTTGTCTCTTTACTTTGTTGGGCCTCATGCTGTCTGCTGCTAGCCGTTTTAGACAAAGAACACACAGGGGTCTCTCCTCTGCCCCCACCTCCGCTGCCGTGAATCCAAGAGCAAGATACCCTTCGCCATATTTTCTTTTAGGTTGACTTTTTGGTTGATTAGACCCGTCATATTTTTGTTTCTCCGCAGACCTTTGAGGTGCGAGTTGCAAATGTATCCATTTTGTGTAATTGTGGTCCGCACATTAGCCTGCTACCCATCCGCGCGAAAGTTTGTTCCTCTTAGCCCTGCCTGCAAAAGTTACTGTTGCTATGTCTGTCAAACTTTCGCTCCTGCCGAGAAATTTAAAGCCTACAGGAAAAATAAGTAATTTACATTTATTTATACGGCGGATTTCACAGACAGAATCACAAAGTGATTTACAGTGTGTATAGAAAATGAAAGCATAGTAAAAAAAAATCAAAAATAAAAATTTCCTCCCTTTCCTCGCGCCCCACCTGTCATGTCTCTATTCCCCACACTTTGAGAAATGCTGAATTAGGTCAACATTTTTCGACCCGTATGTACAGTCACCGTGTGCTCGGAGAAGAGGTAGGATTAAATATAAGTTTTACTTCTTAATATTCCTTTTCAGATTTGTTGAAAGGTGCAAATGGAACCATGTGATGTTACTTGACGTAAACATGTCTGTAACAAATACATCAAAACCATAGCCGCGTGTGTAATGACTAACATTTACATAACATTTTGTAGATGGCATTGCATGTCTTGACTTGTTCTATTCTGTCTTTTGAACGTACAAGTCAATGTCTTGTTTTTAGTGTGAGGTTTAACTGTTGTGTTTATTTTGGGTCATTGTGAAGTTTTTTGTACCTGAAAATCAGATATCCCGGCCCCCCAGACACATTTTTTCCTCTATATCTGCTCCCCAGGTCAAAATAATTGCCGAGTGTGACCGTGTGTGACCGTGTGTGACCGTGTGTGACCGTGTGTCTTGGCTACCACTCTTTACCGCATCTTTCCATGAACCCCGAAAAAAACATCCGACCAGGAGCGTTGGGTTGCAGTGCATTGTGGGTAGGCGAGTCTTGTACATGATCATGTTCTGTCGGTTCATTTGCAAAATAAACCAGAGAGCACAACTCAGCTTTGATACAAAATGAAAGTAAAAATAAGACTGAGAAGATCAAAATAATTGTCAAAGCAGCATCAAAGTTGTTGAAAGAACTATCTTGGTACCGGGTGCAAGCTGTACTACGGAGAGTAGACGTGACGGAGTCATGTTACCACATTCCAACACCCTGTTAATTGTCCGGTGGAATGCCAGAAGTTTGATAGCAACCGAACATGAATTAAAGGGATATATTAAAAATATGAAAACTAAACCACGTATAATTTGTATTCAAGAAACAGGGCTGAAGCCAAAATTAAACTTTATAATAAAAGGATATATAACGATTCGTAAAGATAGGAATGAAGGGTAAAGAGGATGATGTGCCACATTTATCAAAGAAGATGTAGTCACGGGTAAAGAAACAGCAGAACCTTTAGCAAAAACATTTGTTGAAGTGCACAGTAATGATAATTTGAGAAATGTGGAAAAACAAAAGAGAGAAAAAACAATGAGTTTAAATATTGGGGAAATGATGGAAGACAACGTTAATAGCTTTACCAACACTATGGATATGACATTTTCTTTGAATGAAATGGTTCGAATTTTGAAAAAGGTTAAAAATACGTCACCGGGGAAAGACCTAGCGGGTTATCAAATGATCAAAAACTTAGGTGGCATCGTCAAAGAAGTGGTCTTGAAATGATATGACAGGATATATGAAGAAGGAGAATGACCGGCAGAGGGGAAAATTAGCGGTAACAATTCCAATATGCAAGTCAGGGTAAGACCCGGAAGAGGCAGGAAATTATAAATTTGGGGAAAAGTAATGGAAAAAAAAAAAAAGATTAATGAAAGACTAGTATATTATTTAGAGTCAAAAGAAATAATCAAAAAACTAACAAAGTGGTAAATAATGTTCAAGACTGGGGAACGGCTTGAGGTTTAAGATTCTCTGTTGGAAAGACAAAAGTCATACATTTTACAAAGACAAAAGTACCAAACAAGCTCCAAATAAAAACTCTAAGGTGAAAATATAGAAGAGGTACAAGTATTTAAATATTTAGGAATATGGTTTGATAAAAATATGAACTAGTCAACCCACATCAGCAAAATAGATTTGATTAGATTAGATTAGATAGTACTTTATTTATTCCTTCAGGAGTGTTCCTTCCGGAAAATAAAAAAATAGGGGAAAAAGTAAAAAGGTGTTAAATATAATGAGGTCTTTGAGGGGTAATGATTGGGGGGCTGATAGGTTAACGTTGAAAACAATACATGTATATATTTATAACTTTAATTCCATCTGTTATTGATTACGGATGCATTATTTACCAATCTGCTTCAAAAACATGACTTGGGAAAATAGACCGGATCCAGTCACAGGCTTTAAGGTTATGTTGTGGAGCTACTACATCAACCCTAGTGGCAGTATTACAAGTAAAAATGAACGAAAAACCTTTGGACAAGAGGAGAGATCAACTCTCAGCAGTTTATCGGGCAACTTTAAAAGGATCCAAGCAAGGATATCCGACTTGTCCAGTGTTACCAATCTGCCAAGAAAAAGAGAAAACAAAAAAGAATAGTTTTGGGTGGATTATAGGAGACATATGTAATAAAGTTAAAATTGACAATATTAAAGTTAGTCCTACGGTACCAATGCCTGCAATACCACCGTGGATGTTTGATAACCCAAAAGAAAACATGCAATTACTAAAGAATAGAAATTTAAATAGTTACCGGATAGAAAAATGGATTGAGATATGATATATACGGATGCATCAAAAACTATATATAAAAAAAAAAAAAGGTAAGAGCTGTAGCAGTTATCCCACAAGGAAACATAGTATTAAATAAAATAATCAGTGATAAACTATCTGTTTTTACGGGGGAATTGGTAGCAATTTATATGGCAGTTAACTGGATAGAGGAAAACAAAGCAAGGAAAGTAGTTGTGTGCTCGCAGTCCAACAGTGCATTGATGAGCATAAAAAAACATAGCATCAGAAACAAGACAAGATTTAGTTTATGAAATAGTTCAGGTAATCTATAGAATAAATAAAGCGGGAGGTGTGGTAACATTTCTTTGGGTTCCTTGGAAGATATTGTAGGATGGAATTCACAACACATAGGATATAAAGCATTATACACGTATTTAAAAAACATTGGGTTAAATAAAAGAATATAGAGTAGGGATCCATCTTGATCCACACTCCATTTCAACCAGAAGGTTGCTTGGCGGAAACAACCGCCCACCTCCGGAATCAGTCCCCGCCCATTCCCCTTAGGCGCGAAATTCATTTGAGCGAAAGACATTGGAATGAGAGGAGCTCTTTAAAGCTCCTGAGAATCTTAAAAAGCTTACAGAAAACGAGAAAAACTTACAGCGGGTGCCTGTCGGACATTCACCGTCGTTTTCGATGATTTCCCCTCGGAGCAAGGATTCGATGTCTGGAGTCTTTGGCGCAATCAAGCCTTCTCCTCTGCCTGGAACGGCCGTTGACGGACCCGCCAGCTTTAAGGGAGACCAGTGAGCAAGAGATGTAAGTAAATATATGTATATATGTATCGTATACCGCATGTTTTTTTTCTTGTAAAATGAGAATCATTTGACTCACCAGACTGCGATTGTGTTAAAACGATCGCGTTAGGATCTTACGGCAAATCCTCTATAAAACAAAATAATGAATACACACAATATTAAATAATTCGAAGGTTTAAACACACCTCGATAATCATCTTCCAACTTTGTAAGACCGTTTAAGCAAAGTTCATCGTCTTTCACTTCGTCGTCATCGGCTGGTAAAAAAAAAAGTATTACAACGTCGTACAAGTGCAATGCTTTTAACGTTTAAATGCTTAAATGGAGTTAAACCAATGTCTAATAACATGGTAAAAACGGAGGTAATGGTGTGTGTGTGTGTGTGTGTGTGTGTGTGCGTGTGTGTGTGTATGTGTGTGTGTGTGCGTGCGTGCGTGCGTGCGTGCGTGCGTGCGTGCGTGTCCTGTTGTTTCAGACGATCGTAAACATTTAAACTGTCAAATGGGTGGCCAGTTGCTATTCATACGACATTCTCAAGCTCCCATAAAAACTGAACCCTCCTTTGTACCCCAAACTGACCTGTTGATTCAAACGACCGTAAAGACCAGTTGTTACGTGACACTGTGTTCTGCGATAGTTTTTTCCATCTGTTTAAATATGTTTTCGTGAGGTATGGAAGTTGTTTCAGTGCGTATGAATGTGTGTGTGTGTGTGTGTGTGTGCGTGTGTGTGTGTGTGCGTGTGTGCGTGTGTGCGTGTGTGTGTGTGTGTGTGTGTGTGTGTGTGTGTGTGTGTGTGTGTGTGTGTGTGTGTGTGTGTGTGTGCGTGTGTGTGTGTGTGTGTGTGAAGTGTGTGTGTGTGTGTGTGCGTGTGTGTGTGTGCGTGTCCACCAAAAACTTCCCAATCCACGGTAGATAACGATGAAAATATCGAGAAAGGGCTTCCGTCTCTTCTTTCTTTTAGCTGAAATAAGCAGATATCACCCATTTCGTATCTGAATACAAATCCAAAAGATCCCTCCATCCCGTACGCATCCAAGTCCCATTTCTCACGCAAAGACTCGGTCGGCGGCATCTGAATACGATTTAGAAACACTCGACTTTTTTGCGGAGCGTCAATGTAAGTTTTATTATTTTTATAAATCGAACAGGCGTTTCACTAATCATGACCGAATCGAACAAAGTCTTTACGCTAACGTATAAAGCTCCAAATAATGACTAAGCCTTACACCGCCCTTTTGTACCCCTCCTCTGCGTGTGTGTGTGTGTGTGTGTGTGTGAAGTGCGTGCGTGTCCACATCTCCACACGTAACATTCCCAGCCATCAATACATCGAAATCTGGAAGTTGTTTCAAACGATCGTAAACATTTAAACTATCAAATATATGGTCACATGCTGCTCAGATGACATTGCTTTCTTAAAAAAACTGAACCCTCCTCTGTTCCCTGTCAGGTCTTAACTCCACCCTCTTCCTGGTTTAACCACTCCCACCGCAGGTCTTAACTCTGCCCTCTTTCTGTTTAAAACTCCACCCTCTTCCTGGTTTAACCACTCCCACCGCAGGTCTTAACTCCACCCTCTTCCGGGTAAGCCACACCCACTTGACCTTGACATTTGAACCTGACCTTTGACTTTGACCTTTAACCTTGACCCCCTCATAAATCATTAACCTTTGAACTTGACCCCTCATAAATCATTGACCTTTGACCTTGAGGGTCATAAATCATTGATTTATGGGGGGTCATAAATCACTTTTGACTAAAGGTAGGGACTTAACTTCTCTCCTGTGCACTTAAGATGTGACTTTAAGGTTTTACTACTTACGTATAAAATACTACACGGTCTAGCTCCATCTTATCTTGCCGATTGTATTGTACCATATGTCCCGGCAAGAAATCTGCGTTCAAAGGACTCCGGCTTATTAGTGATTCCCAAAGCCCAAAAAAAGTCTGCGGGCTATAGAGCATTTTCCGTTCGGGCTCCAGTACTGTGGAATGCCCTCCCGGTAACGGTTCGCGATGCCACCTCAGTAGAAGCATTTAAGTCTCACCTTAAAACTCATTTGTATACTCTAGCCTTTAAATAGACTCCCTTTTTAGACCAGTTGATCTGCCGTTTCTTTTCTTTTTCTTCTATGTCCCACCCTCCCGTGTGGAGGGGGTCCGGTCCGATCCGGTGGCCATGTACTGCTCGCCTGTGTATCGGCTGGGGACATCTCTGCGCTGCTGGTCCGCCTACGCTTGGGATGGTTTCCTGCTGGCTCCGCTGTGAACGGGACTCTCGCTGCTGTGTCTTGGATCCTCTTTGGACTGGACTCTCCCGACTGTGTTGTATCCATTGTGGATTGAACTTTCACAGTATCATGTTAGATCCGCTCGACATCCATTGCTTTCCTCCTCTCTAAGGTTCTCATAGTCATCATTGTCACCGACGTCCCACTGGGTCATTATTGTCACCAATGTCCCACTGGGTGTGAGTTTTCCTACCGAGGATGTCGTGGTGGTTTGTGCAGCCCTTTGAGACACTAGTGATTTAGGGCTATATAAGTAAACATTGATTGATTGATTGATACAAGTTTGGATTGAGGTGTGTTGTTTTTCATTGGGGAAAGACATTAATGTCTCTTGCTTTCATGCTAGCATTTCAGATAGCGGGCTAGTGCTCATTGGTCCGTGAGTTTATCAAAGTTGTGGTTATCAGTCACGGTTTAAAGCGTTCAAACTGATTTAAAATTGTAATATTACCGGCTGAAGTTGTCTTATTAAGTTAATTGTTACTGTTTATCGCTGTATTCCTAGTTAGAGCCGACTGACTCTGCTAAAGTACTATTCCTGACGCCTGCGCTACCTCGGTTTGGTAACATGGCACAGTTGGATTTTCCATGAATCAATGCCCTGTAAAACAGGCGGGATTCGGTCAGTGCCAAAAAAAAGGAACCGATTCGGTGCCCCTCCCTTGCCTATAATGAACAAAATGTAGACATTAATATAATTTATTGTATTTACAGTGCTGCATTAAACTACACCCTGCTCCACCAAGTGAAGAAAATGTAAACAAAAAAGGGAAGAAGATGTCTGATTAGAAACAACTCATCGCTTGTGTGCCTCATTGCCTCTTTGTCCTCAAACGAAAACCTAGAATTGGCTCGCTCATTCACTCTGCTGTGATTGTTTTTACCGGCTGAGCCTGTACTTTCCGAAACCATCTCAAATAATCATGTTTCATTAAGTGTAAGCACTGCGGTGAGAGCTTTTGCTTCAATTTTTTTTAGTTGTTCCAGCCACTAAATATGAGAAGAAATGACACACAGTTCAAAAATGTAAGGAAATAAAAGCTTTTTGAATTTTTAATAAACATTTAGGATTACAGCATGACCACTACTTGCCACCACTTAGCCTGAGGGACGGGCACAAAATTAGGTACTTTTATATGAAGTGGATGAAGTCAAAAAAATGACACAAAATCAAACTGTGCCATATTTCGATACATTTGTTGCATAACACGTCCAGTGTCAAACCCGGCAGAGGCTCAAGCATTTGGCCGGGAAACAAAGCACTCGTAGCAGACTCAGCTATTTTGCCTCTGGGTAATGTTAGAATGGCACCACTATAAATAGTTTGTCTGCAATAATGCTTATAATAACAATTTAACTAATAATATTCATGTCACAAAATGTGAACAGATTGTTGTTGGCAGTTCCTAACTTGTCCAACCTACCTAAAGATGAAATTAAATATGATTGGATTTCACCAATTAACTTTTTCATTGTTTTTTTTTTTCAACACACATTTGTTTTGACTCGTTATCGTCTTATTTTAGTCAGGGGAAAATGGGTCGTTGACGATAACTAAGTCAATAAAATGTTGTCAACAAAATTAACATTCTTTAACCTAAATTTAAAGATGGAGACGTGTTCCACCTTTTCCTGGTTTTATGTGTAGACTGTTTGGTTTTTTGTCCTGTACTTTACTATTATTTCCTTGGTTTTCTTAGTATTCAGATGCAGGTTGTTGTTTTTACACTACACAGGGAATGTTTGGACTTCTTCTCTGTAAGCCGCCTTGTTATCGTTGTAGATCAGTCCTGCAATGGTGGTGTCATCTGCAAAATTTGAAGAAGGTGTTGGAGCTGTGGGTGAGTGTGCAGTCAAAGGTGTGCTGGGAGTTGTCCTAGGCATGACGTTAAAGGGGAACATTATCACAATTTCAGAAGGTTTAAAACCAATAAAAATCAGTTCCCAGTGGCTTATTTTATTTTTTGAAATTTTTTTCCAAATTTTACCCATCCCGGAATATCCCTAAAAAAGCTTTAAAGTGCCTGATTTTCGCTATCTGTTAAGCCATCGTCCATTTTCCTGTAACGTCATCCGGTGATGCCAATACGGATAGCACAGCAAGATATAGAGACATTAGTTCGGATTCAGCCTCGGAGTTCAGCGGCTTAAAAGATTCAACAGATTACGCATGTATTGAAACGGATGGTTGGAGTATGGAGGCAGATAGCGAAAACAAAATTGAAGAAGAAACTGAAGCTATTGAGCGAATAGCTATTGATGCTATTCCGCCATGTCTGCCTTAGCATCGCCGGTAAAATGTGTAGGCCAACGATCGGTAGTTTCGCTTCTTGTGACACTGGATCAACTTAAATCAATCGATTGGTAAGTGTTTGTTTGGCATTAAATGTGGGTGGAGGGAAACACTGGATGCAAATATAGTTTCAAATGTACATACAGCTAGCCTAAATAGCATGTTAGCATCGATTAGCTGGCAGTCATGCCGCGACCAAATATGTCTGATTAGAACATAAGTCAACAACATTAACAAAACTCACCTTTGTGATTTAGTTGACTTTATCGTTGGAAATGCATCTGCAGGTTATCCATACATCTCTGTGCCATGTCTGCCTTAGCACCGCTGGTAAAATGTGCGGACACTCCGGCACATTCAATGGGGGTCTGGCGGCAGATTTCTTTGACTTTATCGTTGGAAATGCATCTGCTTTGAGTGTCGCAGGATATCCACACAATCTTGCCATCTCTTTAGTAGCATAGCTTTCGTCGGTAAAGTGTGCGGAACAAACGACTGACCATTTTGTCGGCTTTCCCCACACCCTCGTATTTTAAACAAATTTCGTCCAATTTCTTGCCACTTTCGCATCTTTGGGCCAGTGGTGCAACTTGAATCCCTCCCTGTTAGTGTTGTTACACCCTCCGACAACACACCGACGAGGCATGATGTGTCCAAGGTTCCAGAAAATAGTCGAAAAAACGGAAAATAACAGAGTTGAGACGCGGTGTTTGTAATGTGTTTGAGAAAATGGCGGCTTTATTACCTAGGTGACGTCACGTTCTGACGTCATCGCTACTAGAGCAATAAAAAAAAGGCATTTAATTCACCAAAATTCACCCATTTAGAGTTCAGAAATCGGTTAAAAAAATATATGGTCTTTTTTCTGCAACATCAAGGTATATATTGACACTTACATAGGTCTGGTGATAATGTTCCCCTTTAAAGTGCATCCGGCAGTCGAGGCTCCTCTATGGGGTCTTGGGGCAGTAGGAGGTTAACCCCTTTACTACTGTTACCCCAGGTGGCCCTTTGCAAAGGCCTAGTACCTGACTGCCCCCTAGCCAGGGATATGGTGAAGACCTCAAAGGCGGAGCAGACGGAAGACGGTAGATTTAAGAACTACCACAATGGCTGCGATGGTGTAAGAAGGCTGCAGCAGAAAAGGCTCCCCAGTCGTCTTGGACTCCATGCCACTGGACCCTGACCTGATTCTGTCAAGGATTGTGTGGTGACTGTCTGTGCACCAGTCTCCCCACGTAAAACAAAGTCACGCACAGGCATCCTCCATGAAGGGATACACCCCTACCATGAATTGATTAACGTGGACCCCGACTTAAACAAGTTGAAAAACTTATTCGGGTGTTACCATTTAGTGGTCAATTGTACGGAATATGTACTGTACTGTGCAATCTACTAATAAATGTATCAATCAATCAATCAATCAAAGGAGGATCGTCATACTCGTTCGAGTGACCGCCGATGATGATGACAGCCATTGGGCTGAGGATGCAGCCCAGGGGTACCCGGGTGCTTAGGATGATGGTGGAGAGAGGTCCTGTCTCCCAGCCTGACCTGCTAGGATCTGTGGGAGAGGAAATCCTGGATCCACAAGCAGAGGGAGGTTCCTGGTGGCAGCACGTGCTGGACTGGATGGAGTTGAATGCGAAGCCAAAGTCAACCAACAACATTCTGACGTAGGTGCTTGGTTGTTCCATGGGTGGGTGAGGGCAGTCATGTGCCGCTCTAGTGAGATGGCGTCGTCCGCAGATCTGTTGGCTTTATAAGCAAATTGGTGCTGATCAAAACCAGCAGAAATGCAGGATTTGATAAGTGACCGTAACAGTCTCTCCATGCATTTCATGATTACCGGAGTCAAAGCAACTGATCATTCAGGGTTGAGACAGCCAATGTTTTCTGGTCCTGCTCGTTGTAGTGATTTGTTCAAGATGGGAAGATGGGAAGTTGTTACAATCTGACTACCGTAGTCGCCAGTCAAGACCAAAATAAACATTTAGGTCACAAACAGAACAGTCCCCCTCCGTCATTTCTATACTTCAACTCGCGTGGCAACTGAATGTTGTCCACATTCTCCGCTCACGTCTGCCCTTCCCCAGCCTCCCAGCCAGTCAACATGCAGAACACATGTAAACAAAGACAAACATTGGCAGAGAAAGCTGCATGTAACACACCTGTTGAACAGTGAATAAACTATATGTGGAACGTAACGTAACATAGGACCCAGTCAATCAATCAATTAATCAAAGTTTATTTATGTAGCCCTAAATCAAAAGTGTCTCAAAGGGCTGCACAGGCCACAACGACATCCTCGGCTGAGATCCCACATCAGGGCAAGAACAAACTCAACTCAATGGGATACAATGACAAACCTTGGAGGGGACCATAGATGTAGGGACCCTGTACCCCCCTGGCCGACCGGTGCAATGGACGTCGAGTGAATCTAGTTAATAGTGTGAGAGTCCAGTCCATAGTTGGGCCAGCAGGGGATCATCTTGAGTGGAGACAAGTCAGCAGCACAGAGAGGTCCCCAGCTATCGCACAGATGCGTGCATCAGTTTTTCCTACATTCAAACAGTGTTACTGTTCAATCGTTGTGCAATGTTACATGTACTAAAACTTTGCTTCGTTTTTATTGAATACTTAGGCCTACTACGCTATTGTATTTTATTGTGTCAGGACTTTGACTTGGATTTGTTTTGCTTCTTCGACGCAGAGGGAATTTGGGACGAGCCAGGCGTGAATTAATCAATCAATCAATCAATGTTTACTTATATAGCCCTAAATCACTAGTGTCTCAAAGGGCTGCACAAACCACCACGACATCCTCGGTAGGCCCACATAAGGGCAAGGAAAACTCACACCCAGTGGGACATCGGTGACAATAACGATCCAGTGGGACGTCTGTGACAATAATGATTATGAGAACCTTAGAGAGGAGGAAAGCAATGGATGTCGAGCGGGTCTAACATGATACTGTGAAAGTTCAATCCACAATGGATCCAACACAGTCGCGAGAGTCCAGTCCAAAGCGGTTCCAACTCAGCAGCGAGAGTCCCGTTCACAGCGGAGCCAGCAGGAAACCATCCCAAGCGGAGGCGGATCAGCAGCGCAGAGATGTCCCCAGCCGATACACAGGCAAGCAGTACATGGCCACCGGATCGGACCGGACCCCCTCCACAGGGGAGAGTGGGACATAGAAGAAAAAGAAAAGAAACAGCAGATCAACTGGTCTAAAAAGGGAGTCTATTTAAAGGCTACAGTATACAAATGAGTTTTAAGGTGAGACTTAAATGCTTCTACTGAGGTGGCATCTCGAACTGTTACCGGGAGGGCATTCCAGAGTACTGGAGCCCGAACGGAAAACGCTCTATAGCCCGCAGACTTTTTTTGGGCTTTGGGAATCACTAACAAGCCGGAATCCTTTGAACGCAGATTTCTTGCCGGGACATATGGTACAATACAATCGGCAAGATAGGATGGAGCTAGACCGTGTAGTATTTTATACGTAAGTAGTAAAACCTTAAAGTCACATCTTAAGTGCACAGGAAGCCAGTGCAGGTGAGCCAGTACAGGCGTAATGTGATCAAACTTTCTTGTTCTTGTCAAAAGTCTAGCAGCCGCATTTTGTACCAACTGTAATCTTTTAATGCTAGACATGGGGAGACCCGAAAATAATACGTTACAGTAGTCGAGGCGAGACGTAACAAACGCATGGATAATGATCTCAGCGTCCTTAGTGGACAGAATGGAGCGAATTTTAGCGATATTACGGAGATGAAAGAAGGCCGTTCTAGTAACGCTTTTAATGTGTGCCTCAAAGGAGAGAGTTGGGTCGAAGATAATACCCAGATTCTTTACCGTGTCGCCTTGTTTAATTGTTTGGTTGTCAAATGTTAGAGTTGTATTATTAAATAGAGTTCGGTGTCTAGCAGGACCGATAATCAGCATTTCCGTTTTTTTGGCATTGAGTTGCAAAAAGTTAGCGGACATCCATTGTTTAATTTCATTAAGACACGCCTCCAGCTGACTACAATCCGGCGTGTTGGTCAGCTTTAGGGGCATGTAGAGTTGGGTGTCATCAGCATAACAGTGAAAGCTAACACCGTATTTGCGTATGATGTCACCTAGCGGCAGCATGTAGATGCTGAAGAGTGCAGGGCCAAGGACCGAACCCTGGGGAACTCCACACGTTACCTTAACGTAGTCCGAGGTCACATTGTTATGGGAGACACACTGCATTCTATCAGTAAGATAAGAGTTAAACCAAGACAGGGCTAAGTCTGACATACCAATTCGTGTTTTGATACGTTCTAATAAAATATTATGATCGACGGTATCGAAAGCAGCGCTAAGATCGAGGAGCAGCAACATAGATGACGCATCAGAATCCATCGTTAGCAATAGATCATTAGTCATTTTTGCGAGGGCTGTCTCCGTCGAGTGATTTGCCCTGAAACCGGATTGAAAGGTTTCACATAGATTGTTAGACGCTAAGTGTTCATTTAACTGCTCCGCAACAATTTTTTCGAGGATTTTTGAAATAAAGGGAAGGTGAGACACCGGTCGGTAGTTTACCATGAGGTCAGGATCGAGGTTAGGTCTTTTAAGAAGAGGATGAATAACCGCTTTTTTGAATGCTAGGGGAACAGTGCCCGAGGAAAGTGATAAGTTTATAATATTTAGCACTGATGGACCTAATAATACAAAGAGCTCCTTGATCAGTTTCCCAGGAAGAGGGTCAAGTAAACATGTTGTTTGTTTTATTCCATTTACACGTTGTAACAATTCCTCTAATGTTATTTCCTCAAAACGAGAGAAACTATTTTGGAGGGCAGTATCCGCCGTATATACAATCGTGTCAGTGTTAATAGAACCCCGTTGTAGCTGGGACGCATTGTCTTTAATCTCCTTTCTAATGACTTCAATTTTCTTACTAAAGAATTGCATAAAGTCATCAGCTGAGTGGGTGGAGCTACTGGAAGGAGTCCCTTGTTGGGTAAGCGATGCTACCGTACTAAACAAAAATTTAGGATCGTTTTTATTACGGTGGATGAGATTTGAGTAATAATTAGCTTTAGCTAAGGTAAGCATGCGTTTATAAGTTATTAAACCATCACTAAATGCTTGATGGTGCACCTCAAGTTTAGTCGTGCGCCATTTGCGTTCCAGCTTTCTGCATAATAATTTCTGAGCTCTAGTTTCTTCTGTAAACCACGGGGTGCGCTTTTTTGGAGCCTTTTTTAACTTTAGCGGTGCTATGTTATCAATGGTTTCGCGCAGGGCGTCGTTAAAGTTGTTAGTGAGGTTATCAATAGAGCCCACATACTTTGGGAATGGTGCCATTACCGAGGGCAGTAGGTCAGCAAGAGTTGTCGTTGTGGCCGTATTAATGTTGCGGCTGCTATAGCAGTTATTATTATTATTAGTTTGACGAACATGCGTCTGAACCTCGAATTTTATAAGGTAATGATCGGACAATACTTTAGTATACGGGAGTATCGTAACTTTGGAAGCGGTGATACCCCTGACAAGCACTAGGTCTATCGTATTACCGTTGCGATGCGTGGGTTCATTTATTATTTGTGTGAGACCACAGCTATCAATTATAGTCTGGAGCGCTACGCACGGTGGGTCCGATGGGGTATTCATATGGATATTAAAGTCCCCCATTATGATTATATTATCGGCGTGTGTCACTAGATCAGCAACGAACTCTGAGAATTCATTGATAAAGTCCGAACAGGGCCCTGGGGGGCGGTAGATAACAGCCAGGTGTAGAGGCAGCGGTGTGACAGACCTCATAGTAAGCACCTCAAACGATTTATATTTATTATTTATGTTAGGACTAAGGTTAAAGTTTTCGTTGTATATTAGTGCGACCCCCCCACCCCTTTTAAGCGGACGGGCAATATGCGCATGTGTAAAGTTAGGAGGACATGCCTCATTTAGCGCAAAAAAGTCGTTTGGTTTAAGCCAGGTTTCACTGAGACCGATGACGTTAAGATTGTTGTCTCTGATAATATCATTAACTAACAACGTTTTGGGAGACAATGATCTTATGTTTAAAAAACCTATATTATAGGTAGTGGGCTGTTTTAGGGAATTTTTGATCAAATTATCCGTAGTAGCAATATTAATAATGTTGTGTTTATTATGCCCAGTGCATTCAGTATAATTACGACCATATCTAGGAATTGATACGACGGGAATGTTCCGATTGTTTGTTTGTTGCTTTGATAAACTGCACGCATCATGGTTAGCCACCTCAGTAACGGGGATTTTCCGATTGTTTGTTTGTTGCTTTGATAAACTGCACGCATCATAGTTAGCCACCTCAGTAAAACACATGTCCAACTCTGAAACACTCAAAGCAGAAAAAACTTGTTCTAATTTAACAGACTCCTTACCCAGACCAGTAGTCTCGCATTTTCCATCTAAATCCGTCTTCGGGATGGAGGAAAGTGGTGTTCTGTGGGGATTAGCCTTCTGCTTTGTTTTTAGCCCCGCTCGACATCCGCGTTTCCGATCACACCGCTGGCGTCTGCTCCGTAGACGGCCCCCGCTGCTACTAGACTCCGCTGCTTCACAGGCCGCTGGACGTAGCCGCCGACGAATCCCCATGCTAGTTAGCATGTTTAGCACGCCCGCGTCTATCAGTCCAAAACGGCCCAATATGTCCATATCCAGAAGTGTCTGGCGGTCGTACGTGATCACGGAGTGACCACGATGCGAGCCAGCCATGAAGTCTGCAGAACTGTCCGGCATTTCCGCCAAATGTTCCATCTTTAGCAAGAGCACCGCAGTGTCGCAGCCCGTCCGGGCGCCGCCATCTTTAATATATTAAATTAAGGTACATGATTAATTTATTTACACACTATAATCCACAAACAGGGAAAACAAAGGGCGCGCTCAGTGGCAGATTACAAACAGGGCTATGAAACAAAAGACTAGAACTGAGGCTATAACTATAAACATGAAACCAAAACACTTGCTCAATGGCATGAATAATAATGAACTATAAACAAAAGCAGCACGATGGCATGGCTATGAACAACTAAAACAAAACACCTACCGTGACCAAAAACAAGGGGCATGAATAGCAAGGTGCGTGGCAGGTGATCGAGGGCATGAAGGATGTGCAGCAT
Source organism: Nerophis ophidion (assembly GCF_033978795.1). Classification (NCBI taxonomy): domain Eukaryota; kingdom Metazoa; phylum Chordata; class Actinopteri; order Syngnathiformes; family Syngnathidae; genus Nerophis; species Nerophis ophidion. The sequence goes on along the minus strand of NC_084615.1, from coordinate 64,450,938 downwards.
AGGTAGGTAGGTAGGTAGGTAGGTAGGTAGGTAGGTAGGTAGGTAGGTAGGTAGGTAGGTAGGTAGGCAGGCAGGCAAGTAGCAAAGTTCCAAGGCCGAGGAACAGAAAACAAATGACTTAAATAGTGACTATGATGATGATTAGAAACAGGTGTGAGGCTGAGGACAAGGCCGTGACTTGGAGGCCAGGTGGAAACTAATGAGTATCTATGGAAACAAACAAAACCAGGAAGTGTAAAAGCAAGAACTGAACGTCCAAAAAACAAAACATAGCATGACCAAACATAAACCTGATTTACAGGCTTGACATATTGTTGGTCATTAAGGTGGTACTTGGGGAGCCAGGTGGCACTTGGTGGAAAAGCTTTGAGAACCACTGCAGTACAGTATTGCAAATGAGACACAGAAGTGTAAAGGCACAAGTCAACACAGAGGCAGCAGATTTTTTTCTAAATAATGAACATTTATTAACACATTTCAACACACACAAAAGTACCAACAATTGGTACCATTGAGTCTCAAGTCATCAATCAATCAATGTTTATTTATATAGCCCTATGGCACAAGTGTCTCAAAGGGCTGCACAAGCCACAACGACATCCTCAGTTCAGATCCCACATAAGGGCAAGGAAAAATTCACAACCCAGTGGGATGTCAATGTGAATGACTATGAGAAAAGTACCAGGTATTGGTACCGTATCGATTACAATGTGAAAGGTACGCATCCCTATACCATCCACAAAACTAAGGCTGTGTTGCACTTTCTGTCTCCTGAAAGCAGCTGTACGTAAAAACGATTCAATCTTGTACTCTGTAATGAATTTAAACAACCACTTAGCGAGCATAATACAGCCTATTCATCTTCGGAATGAATATTCCACTCTGCAAAAGTGCTGCATCCAGCTGGCTGTGCGCTACCTGCCAGCGTCCCTGCCCACACAAACACACGGTCTTCACTGCACTGCGTGGAAGTGCTGGTCAGAGCCGTGACGCAGTACGCCTGACACATATCCTCAATCCTCTAGGCGGTGGTGGTCCTCCGCTTCCACTCTCTTGACTCAGTTAGGCTTGTACGTACGAATAAATAAACACTTATTGCTGCATCTACGCTCCAGTTCCATGCAATATTGTGGCACCTCTCCAGGTCTCTATGAAATTCAACCATAAGCATAAAGCACACACGCACTCCGCCAGGCTGTGACATTTCCTCTGCTAAGCAGACAGATTGGACCGGTAATCACCACTGAAAGGTACATAAACAGTGCAGCTGATTTCTGTACCAAATTCCCTCTCCACTTCGCCCTCACCACTCTTTCTGAAAAGCCTAAATGATCCCGAAGGTTTGTTTATGGGCTCGTCTTACGCCGTGTTTGATCTGTGAGCTTGCCCACACATGCATGCATGGACACACACACACATACACACACACACACACACACACACGCACACACACACATGCACACACACGCATACGCCGCAGGACAGAGGGAAAGCCAACATTAACAGTAATAGCTGAGATGATAAACAAAAGACTTAGATTTAATCCTGAGGGCTTCTCAGCATCACACACAACAGAGGAAGGGAAGAGGAGGCGGAAGCTGAGGAGAAGATGGAGTTTGGATGGGAGTGCGGTATGGGAGTGATGACTGGCCAGGACACAGTCTCATGCTCGGATGGGTTTTCCGAGGAGCTGACTAACAGCAGATTAAACTCCTCATCCCTCCACATGACGTCTTTGATGCACTTTGTTTCACAGACTAAAATCGAAACATAATTCCTACAGACACACTCAAAAGTACCGTACATTTGGGACTATAAACAGTTACTCTTTTTTAAGACGCTTCGTACCCAGCGGCTTATTCAACTGTGCGGCTAATTAATGGATTTTTTAAATATATTTTTTAAATTATGTTTATATATCCTCAATAGATACACTTTAAAATCCTCCTCCTCACCCACAAAGCCCTCCACAACCAGGCCTCCTGCTACCTCACCAACCTGCTACGCTCCTCTGATGCGAACCTCCTCTCCCCATCACTCAGAACCGAGCTCCCGACCTGGGGTGATAAAGCCTTCTCCATCGCTGCTCCCACACTCTGGAGCTGTCTTCCAAAACCCATCCGTGACTGCTCGGACCTTCCCACCTTCAAAAGCCTTCTCAAAACACACCTATCCCGATCTGCTTTTAACCAGTGATTAGTGTTCTGTGTCCTGTAATGTCCCGTCTTGTAATATTATGTATTTTACAATGTACTGCTTTTATTAGATTAGATTAGATTAGATTAGATCGTAGTTTATTTATTTCTTCAGGAGAGTTCCTTCAGGAAAATTAAAACTTTTAGCACAATCCCATTCAAGATCAGACAAACATTACAGGAAGACAGAACAGGATTGCTGACGGCGCCCCTTACAAAATAGACAAGATACAGGTAACCAGGGGGGGGGGAGGGGGGGGGGGGATGGGATCACAGGGCCAACACATATAGACAGACAACATTCACACTCACATTTGCACACTAGGGTCAATTGCAGTGCGGCTAATATATGGAAAACTTTTTAAAATTGTATTTAGTGGGTGTGGCTTATATACCGGTGCGCTCTCTGGAACGGCAGTGTGCGTTACGATTATTGGCTTCAATACCAATATATCATCTCCGTAATATCGCTAAAATTCGCTCCATTCTGTCCACTAAAGACGCCGAGATCATTATCCATGCGTTTGTTACGTCTCGTCTCGATTACTGTAACGTACTATTTTCGGGTCTCCCCATGTCTAGCATTAAAAGATTACAGTTTGTACAGAATGCGGCTGCTAGACTTTTGACAAGAACAAGAAAGTTTGATCACATTACGCCTGTACTGGCTCACCTGCACTGGCTTCCTGTGCACTTAAGATGTGACTTTAAGGTTTACTAATTACGTATAAAATACTACACGGTCTAGCTCCAGCCTATCTTGCCGATTGTATTGTACCATATGTCCCGGCAAGAAATCTGCGTTCAAAGGACTCCGGCTTATTAGTGATTCCCAAAGCCCAAAAAAAGTCTGCGGGCTATAGAGCGTTTTCATTTCAGGCTCCAGTACTCTGGAATGCCCTCCCGGTAAAAGTTCGAGATGCCACCTCAGTACAAGCATTTAAGTCTCACCTTAAAACTCATTTGTTTACTCTAGCCTTTAAATAGACTCCCTTTTTGGACCAGTTGATCTGCCGCTTCTTTTCTTTTTCTCCTATGTCCCACTCTCCCTTGTGGAGGGGGTCTGGTCCGATCCAGTGGCCATGTACTGCTCGCCTGTGTATCGGCTGGGGACATCTCTGCGCTGCTGATCCGCCTCCGCTTGGGATGTTTTCCTGCTGGCTCCGCTGTGAACGGGACTCTCGCTGCTGTGTTGGATCCGCTTTGGACTGGACTCTTGCGACTGTGTTGGATCCATTATGGATTGAACTTTCACAGTATCATGTTAGACCCGCTCGACATCCATTGCTTTCCTCCTCTCAAAGGTTCTCATAGTCATCATTGTCACCGACGTCCCACTGGGTGTGAATTTCTCCTTGCCCTTATGTGGGCCTACCGAGGATGTCGTAGTGGTTTGTGCAGCCCTTTGAGACACTAGTGATTTAGGGCTATATAAGTAAACATTGATTGATTGATTGATATCTATGTGGTCTGCAGTAAAAGTTCAATGAAAGCAATCAAATCCACAGGACACACACATTTGTGCCAACGTACCAACACACGCAGCATGCGCGGAAAAAATATTTTGTGCGTGACATTCCTCACACACACATGAAGCACATGCTTTACATGCTAAAGCGGGATGCAGGCCAAACATGTTGGAAAGTGCTCGGTGCTGAATGACATCACTGACATGTCTTCATGTGGAACCACTATAAACTGCATGCTTCTTTGCGGAGAAGATGCTGTGGTTGCATAGATGGACAGATCTTTGTGCGCATGTGATGGCCCCACCACACACACACACACACACACACACACACACACTGTTGGACATCACATATGGCTCTCAGACAAGGGTGACAAATGAGTCTTTCCTGTAAGTATCAGCTTCAAAAGCTACCTTCGCTCTCTTCTAGCACTGCCTGTCTCCTTCTTTTCATCTTCAGTGCTTGGCATCCCTCAGGGAGATGCAATGATACTACGCTGAAGGATCGCCAGTGTTGGTGGTCGGAAGGGAGGGACGTCAGCATGTAGATTAGGATTATGTTGCAGAGGCTTTTTGAACGTTTGTGTGAAGTTGTTCCCTACTGATTTGTTGCACAAGGAAATATTTTGGGCTACGTCGGAGCTGGTACAGACTTAGGCAATGAGTAGGCATTGAATTACGATAAATAAAAATTAAGTCGGTAAATTTTCCAGACGGTTAGTATTATCAATCAATCAATCAATGTTTACTTATATAGCCCTAAATCACTAGTGTCTCAAAGGGCTGCACAAACCACTACGACATCCTCGGTAGGCCCACATAAGGGCAAGGAAATCTCACACCCAGTGGGACGTCGGTGACAATGATGACTATAAGAACCTTGGAGAGGAGGAAAGCAATGGATGTCGAGCGGGTCTAACATAATACTGTGAAAGTTCAATCCATAATGGATCCAACACAGTCGCGAGAGTCCAGTCCAAAGCGGATCCAACACAGCAGCGAGAGTCCCGTTCACAGCGGAGCCAGCAGGAAAACATCCCAAGCGGAGGTGGATCAGCAGCGCAGAGATGTCCCTAGCCGATACACAGGCAAGCAGTACATGGCCACCGGATCGGACCGGACCCCCTCCACAAGGGAGAGTGGGACATAGGAGAAAAAGAAAAGAAACGGCAGATCAACTGATCTAAAAAGGGTGTCTATTTAAAGGCTAGAGTATACAAATGAGTTTTAAGGTGAGATTTAAATGCTTCTACTGTGGTGGCATCTCGAACTGAGGGCATTCCAGAGTACTGGAGCCCGAAATGAAAAAGCTCTATAGCCCGCAGACTTTTTTTGGGCTTTGGGAATCACTAATAAGCCGGAGTCCTTTGAACGCAGATTTCTTGCCGGGACATATGGTACAATACAATCGGCAAGATAGGATGGAGCTAGACCGTGTTGTATTTTATGCGTAAGTAGTAAAACCTGAAAGTCACATCTTAAGTGCACAGGAAGCCAGTGCAGGTGAGCCAGTACAGGCGTAAGTTTTCCAGACGGTTAGTATTACCGTATTAAATTAAAATGATCGAAGAACCGTCATTCCTAACTGCACTTTCGTCTTTCCTCGTTACAAAACATCCTTCTCTAACTTGTACAACCTGTCAAGACGTGGACTATGGTATGATTTGTTTTCCCATGGTGCAAGGCGGCTGGATTGGACATGGCGTGAAGGTAAAAACATGATTTTTATCTTAACTCGAAAAAAAGGAACAAACAAAAGGCGCTCTCAGCAAAGGTTCAAAACTTGGCTAAGAAAACAAAACTACCCCAAAGGCAAAACTATGGACATTAAAACAAAACTTGCAAACAATGGCATGAATAAAGAAAACTTACTTAGAACGAGAAAAGAGCATGAAAAAGCTCAGTATTGATCATCAGCATGAATAACAAGGGTGTGTAGAGGGTGATGTCACCTGGCTGACTGCCTGGCAACTACAGGCTTAAATAGAGGTGACGTGATTAACAACAGGTGTGCGAGTCTAAATGAATCAGGTGCGTGAAATGAGGACAGGTGAAAACTAATGGGTTAACATGGAAACAAAGCAGGGAGTGAAAAAACAGGAACTGACAGAGTGCAAAAACCAAACAGAACATAGCCAAAACAAACATGATCACCAAGACATGACACAACCACATTACTGTTTAATGGAGTGAGCGACAGTAATCACAATAAACATGAAGGATGTGCTTTTATTGCACTAAGTGATCAATAAACTTGACAGTGTTAAGTTAAAACAAACTGACTCCGTTCAACAAGAAGTGAACTCGCGCAACGTCACATAAACCGGAAGTGAAAAACTGTTCCCACTTCACAATTTAAAATAAAAATTCATGGTCATGTCAAATACATTGTTGCTGCTAAACTCACTAAAACAATATCCTATGTTACAACTTGGTTGCTGTCTGCAGCTAGACGTTTCTAAAACATTGGGCATGTATGTAACTAAAACAAAAAAAAAGTATCATCTGACCCCGACATACGTATTAATGGAGAAAGAATACAAATTGTCAGCGAATATAAATATCTAGGGTGTCATGTCTTGGTGATCATGTTTAGTTTGGCTATGTTCTGTTTGGTTCTTGCACTCGGGAAGCACGGTGGCAGAGGGGTTAGTGCATCTGCCTCACAATACAAAGGTCCTGGTAGTCGTGGGTTCAATCCCGGGCTAGGGATCTTTCTGTGTGGAGTTTTCATGTTCTCCCAGTGAATGCGTAGGTTCCCTCCGGGTACTCCGGCTTCCTCCCACCTCCAAAGACATTCACCTGGGGTTAGGTTGATTGACAACACTAAATTGGCCCTAGTGTGTGAATGTGAGTGTGAATGTTGTCTGTCTATCTGTGTTGGCCCTGCGATGAGGTGGCGACTTGTCCAGGGTGTACCCCGCCTTCCGCCCGATTGTAGCTGAGATAGGCGCCAGCGGCCCCCCGCGACCTCAAAAGGGACAAGCGGTAGAAAATGGATGGGTTTTTGCACTCTGTCAGTTCCTGTTTTTTCACTCCCTGTTTTGTTTCCATGACAACCCATTAGTTTTCACCTGTCCTCATGTCACACACCTGATTCATTTGGACTCACGCACCTGTCATTAATCACATCACCACTATTTAAGCCTGCAGTTGCCAGGCAGTCAGCCTGGCGACATCACATTCATGCTCTGCACTCTTGACACTCTGAGTACTCTGTCCAGGTCATAGTTTATGCTGCTCTTTTCTTGCCACGTAAGCTTTTTTGTTTATTCAAGCCACAGTTTAGTGAGTTTTTTAGTTGATGTTTCATGCCCATAGTTTACGTTATAGTAATAGTTTTTGTTTTCTTAGCCAAGTTTTGTAACTCCGCTGTGAGCCCCTTTTGTTTTAGTCGGAACCCAGGATGGACCGCTCGCCTGTGTATTGACTGGGGACATCTCTGCGCTGCTGATCCGCTGCTGATCCGCCTCCGCTTGGGATGGTTTCTTGTTGGCTCCACTATGGACGAGACTCTCGCTACTGTGTTGGATCCACTTTGGACTGGACTCTCACGGTTGTGTTGGATCCACTATGGATTGAACTTTCACAGTATCATGTTCGACCCGGTCGACATCCATTACCTTTGGTCCCCTGGGGGGGAAAGGGGGGGGGGTGTTGCCCACATATGCAGTCCTCTCCAAGGTTTCTCATAGTCATCATTGTCACTGTCACCAACGTCCCACTGGGTGTGAGTTTTCCTTGCCCTTATGTGGGCTCTACCGAGAATGTCGTTGTGGTTTGTGCAGCCTTTCGAGACACAAGTGATTTAGGGCTATATAAATAAACATTGATGGATTGATTGATTGACTTTTTCATAGATTAATTAAAAGATGTCTTTACCTTCACGCCTTGTCCAGTCCAGTCGCTTTGCACCACGGGAAAACAAACCGCTCCATAGTCCGAGTCCTGAGATTGGGTTAATAATAGATTCTGATCTTTCCTTTAAAGCCCATATTGACAAATTGTGTAAAATAGTCAAGTTTAATCTCGCACATGTTTGTGCAATTCGAAATGAAATGTCAACTGAAGCTGCAAAATTGTATTTGCATTTGATGATTTTCAGCCACTTCAACTATTGCCTTACCAGCTGGTCTCAGGTTGGTCGGAGTTAAAAAAAACAAAAAACATTGGAAATCTTGTACAAACAAGCAATTAAGGTCATGTATAAAAAAAGCCTAAGCACTATCACCACTGTGCCTTTCTAAAAAAAAATACAGTATTTTAAACTGGGGCCGTCTTCACACATTTGCAGACTTAAAAGTGACCTATAAAGTACTGCATGAATTGGCTCCAGATCCTCTGGTAGAGTTCATCAGCCAGAGAAACAGCCGTGAAGGTGTCACTCGAGGCTCTGTCAGAGGCGACTGTATATTCTTCTGCGCAGAAGCACTACTTTCACTAAGGTCAGTAAGGAAGGCAAATGTGTGGAACTCAGTACCTGAGGAAGTTAAACTGGTCACAACTTACAAGGCCTTCACAAAAAAATGTAAAATGTGGCTTATGAATGCCTTCAGCTGCCAGCAGTAAAAGATGAGCCTCTTCTGATATTAAGATAAATGTTATGTTATCATGTTGTATTTTATTTTGTATCATATCGTATATGTATTGTGTGCTTTTTTCTTTTTCTCTCTCTTTGTTTTCCATCCATCCATCTTCCTCCGCTTATCCGAGGTCAGGTCGCGGGGGCAACAGCCTAAGCAGGGAAGCCCAGACTTCCCTCTCCCCAGCCACTTCGTTCAGCTCTTCCCGGGGGATCCCGAGGCGTTCCCAGGCCAGCCGGGAGACATAGTCTTCCCAACGTGTCCTGGGTCTTCCCCGTGGCCTCCTACCGGTTGGACGTGCCCTAAACACCTCCCTAGGGAGGCGTTCGGGTGGCATCCTGACCAGATGCCCGAACCACCTCATCTGGCTCCTCTCGATGTGAAGGAGCAGCGGCTTTACTTTGAGTTCCTCCCGGATGGCAGAGCTTCTCACCCTATCTCTAAGGGAGAGCCCCGCCACCCGGCGGAGGAAACTCATTTTGGCCGCTTGTACCCGTGATCTTATCCTTTCGGTCATGACCCAAAGCTCATGACCATAGGTGAGGATGGGGACGTAGATCGACCGGTAAATTGAGAGCTTTGCCTTCCGGCTCAGCTGCTCCTTCACAACAACGGATCGGTACGACGTCCGCATTACTGAAGACGCCGCACCGATCCGCCTGTCGATCTCATGATCCACTCTTCCCTCACTCGGGAACAAGACTTCTAGGTACTTGAACTCCTCCACTTGGGGCAGGGTCTCCTCCCCAACCCGGAGATGGCATTCCACCCTTTTCCGGGCGAGAACCATGGACTCGGATTTGGAGGTGCTGATTGTCATTCCGGTCGCTTCACACTCGGCTGCGAACCGATCCAGCGAGAGCTGAAGATCCCGGTCAGATGGAGCCATCAGGACCACATCATCTGCAAAAAGCAGAGACCTAATCCCGCGGTCACCAAACCGGAACCCCTCAACGCCTTGACTGCGCCTAGAAATTCTGTCCATAAAAGTTATGAACAGAATCGGTGACAAAGGACAGCCTTGGCGGAGTCCAACCCTCACTGGAAATGTGTTCGACTTACTGCCGGCAATGCGGACCAAGCTCTGACACTGATCGTACAGGGAGCGGACCGCCGTCTTTGTTTTCTTTTTTTTTTTTATTGTAATTTTACTATCTTTTTTACATCATGGCTGAGAGGACTACAGATAAAAACTAGCCTTCTGGCTAATTCTGGCTTTTTTAAACGTGTGTAGTCATGTGTTTTATGAAATTGCATTGTCCCCTTTGAAATAAACTATTGTTAATCTTAATCTTATGAAGCCACAACAATATTTGATGTTTTCTTTGCCAAGAAAGTATGTAGTGTATTTATTGTAGTTACATACACAGTAAAATGAAAACATACCTGATAAAACAGAATACAATTGTCATCAAAAACTTCCTGCCATTGTCGAGCCCCTCTCCCCTTATCGTAGACAAAAAGGGAAGTTGGAGGGCGTGTCCAACGCATATAAAAAGACAGGTGTCACAGTAATTATTGCAGTAGGAGGGACAACGAGACAATGGTTCTACATTGACAAAACATCAAACAATATTCAGGTATTTACATGTAACTTACATATGTTGTGTAATTATAACAATAATAAAACATAAAAAATACATTATTTACAAGACGTAATGGACCCTGTTACATATATATATATATATA
>NC_084615.1:64403503-64436003 GCF_033978795.1 Nerophis ophidion | reverse complement strand
TTGGGGGTTACTGGTTCAATCTGAGGGTTACTGGTTCAATCCTCACCTTCTACCATCCTAGTCACGTCCGTTGTGTCCTTGAGCAAGACACTTCACCCTTGCTCCTGATGGGTCCTGGTGAGCGCCTTGCATGGCAGCTCCCGTCATCAGTGTGTGAATGTGTGTGAATGGGTGAATCTTGAAATACTGTCAAAGCGCTTTGGGCTCCTTAAAAAGGGGTAGAAAAGCGCTATACAAGTACAACCATTTACCATTTTTTAACATAGACAGTGGGATTTGCAACAATTAGGAAGGTTTTTGTCATGTTTTATCTCCTACAGAAAATATATGAAAACAAAAAATATGTTTTTTTCTTTTTCTTTTTCCATTTTCAAACATCTCTAAAAGAGGTCCAGGGAGCCACTAGGGCGGCGGGTTGCTGACCCTGGTGTAAGCCTTACAGATGGCGGAAGCTGCCATGCAACGCCCTAACCACGACCCATCAGGAGCAAGGGTGAAGTGTCTTACTCAAGGACACAACAGACATGACTACGATGGCAAAAGCCAGGGATTGAACCAGGAATACTCAGGTTCTACCAACCAATCCACGCCATCTCCTTTTTGTTATCTATTAGCAGCCATATACCTCCCTATATATAGAATATTTTGCTGATTTAAACAATAATTTGTGTGGTTATTGTGAACAAAATTAAGTAAATAGTACATTTAGTGGTGGTCACCTACGAGGTAAGCCACCAATACTCTAAACCAATAAAGTGTGGCAGTGGAAGAAAGTGATAGCCTGCTTATGTGTGTGTCCATGTGTATTTGATTGTCTGCTATAGGACTTTCCTGTCCTTCAGAAGTCTAAGCCCTAGTCAGGATGTAGTTATGGAGCGCTAATTTGCAAGCCGTCTGATTACAGACTTTCTGCAGACCGCCATCAAACACGCACAAATATACTCTTTATCAGTCATTAATCTATCAGGAGCCATTAGTGGGGGGAGGATGGGCTGATTGGAACCAGAAGGAGATAAAATGATGTCCCATGCATTCACTTCACTGCCAGAGTGCTCACACAATACATGACATTGGGGCTTGTAACCATGATTGACACTTTGAGAGGAAAAATGCATATAGAAATTATAGGACTGTTTCTTGCTCCATTCCACAAAAAGGGCCCGAATCTGTAACATGACACAATAAAAATGTTTTAAAGGGGAACATTATCACCAGACCTATGTAAGCGTCAATATATACCTTGATGTTGCAGAAAAAAGACCATATGTTTTTTTAACCGATTTCCGAACTCTAAAAGGGTGAATTTGGCGATTGAAACACCTTTCAATTGTTCGCTGTCGGAGCAATGACATTTCACCCGTGACGTCACAACACGAAGCAATCCGCCATTTTCTCAAACACATTACACACACCAAGTCAAATAAGCTCTGTTATTTTCCGTTTTTTTGACTGTTTTCCGTACCTTGGAGACATTATGCCTCGTCGGAGTAATAACACTAACAGGGACGGATTCAAGTTGACTTACGTGGAGTGTGCTAATCAGACATATCAATGGTCATGGCATGCTAATCGATGCTAACATGCTATTTAGGCTAGCTGTATGTACATATTGCATCATTATGCCTCATTTGTAGCTACATTTTCATCCAGCCTTTCCCTCCACCCACATTTAATGCCAAACAAACACATACCAATCGACGGATTCAAGTTGCACCAGTGGTCATAAGAAGCGAAAGTCCCTCGCACACTTTAGCGGGGATAGCGATGCTACGACAGAGATGGCACAGAGATGTCTGGATATCCTGCGACACTCAAAGCAGATGAATTTCCAACGATAAAGTCAACAAAATCACAAAGGTGAGTTTTGTTGATGTTATTGACTTATGTGCTAATCAGACATATTTGCGCACGGCATGACTGCAAGCTAATTGATGCTAACATGCTATTTAGGCTAGCTGTATGTACATATTGCATCATTATGCCTCATTTGTAGCTATATTTGCATCCAGCCTTTCCCTCCACCCACATTTAATGCCAAACAAACACATACCAATCGACGGATTCAAGTTGCACCAGTTGTCAAAAGATGCAATCGTTGGCTAGAAGGCGATCGCCGAATTCGTCCTCGTTGCCACTGTTTGTCGTGATATGGCTCAATAGCTTAAGTTTCTTCTTCAATTTAGTTTTTGCTATCTGCCTCCACACTCCAACCATCCGTTTCAATACATGCGTAATCTGTTGAATCGCTTAAGCCGCTGAAATCCGAGTCTGAATCCGAGCTCATGTTACGATATATTTCTGTTCTATCCGCCATGTTTGTTTGTATTGGCGTCACTATGTGACGTCACAGGATAATGGACGACGGGTGGATATAGCGATGGTGAAAATCAGGCACTTTGAAGCAGTTTTTCGGGATATTGCGTGATGGGTAACATTTTGAAAAAAACTTCGAAAAATAAAATAAGCCACTGCGAACTGATTTTTATTGGTTTTAACCCTTCTGAAATTGTGATAATGTTCCCCTTTAAATAAAATAGCCAACACTCCTATAATATTGCACATGTGTACACTCTCATAGAACAGATTTGCTGCGGGGCCTTCTTTAAAAGACGAGCTATTGGTTAGTATTGACAGTAATCCATTCGAGTGTGCAGTCTTTCCAGACAGGAAATAGGTCCTTATTAACACTGACGGAGGCTCATTATGTGTAAATACAGACGGGAGCAATACACAAATCATTTCTCAGGGTCTCGGTAAGGGCACCAACCACATAGCATTCAAGCATTGTGAAAGGAAAACCACATTCTGGCAGGCAAACTGTTTGTGTTTGTGTGTGTGGGCTTTGGCAAGTAGGATGACGAGCAACAACTGTGCTTTTGATTGAAATAGCATGTTTTTGTTCAAGTTTCCCTTTGGGCAAGCGTTGAAATTATAGTTTGTCTAAGAGGCTGTGGAGAATCAGCATCACTTTAATCTATATGAGGAGAGAATGTGGACACAGATAGAGAAAACCCCAGCTGTGTTTGGTTGTAAGTGGATTCTTTGCAATTAGCAGCTATCTTAGAACTTGCGATTTCCTAAACTTATTTTAACTTTATCCATGCAAAACCAATGACATTATAAAACTTTTTTTTTTTATAGTGGGTAGCGTGCTGTATGAAAACACCTTGTCTTCCACTATTCTGGCGGAAACATGTGTACTAATTGTTTTATTCAGTTTTTAATTTACATTAAATATAAGGGCGCTCACTGGAATACTTAAAAGCTAAAATTTGGAAGGACAGCTGGAGGCGTGTCTTAATGAAATTAAACAATGGATGTCCGCAAACTTTTTGCAACTCAACGCGAAAAAAAATGAAATGCTGATTATCGGTCATGCTAGACACCGACCTCTATTTAATAATACAACTCTAACATTTGGCAACCAAATAATTAAACAAGGCGACTCTGTAAAGAATCTGGGTATTGTCTTCGACCCAACTCTCTCCTTTGAGTCACACATTAAAAGCGTTACTAAAACGGCCTCCTTTCATCTACGTAATATCGCTAAAATTCGCTCCATTTTGTCCACTAACGACGCGGAGATCATTATCCATGCGTTTGTTACGTCTCGTCTCGACTACTGTAACGTATTATTTCCGGGTCTCCCATGTCTAGCATTAAACGATTACAGTTGGTACAAAATGCGGCTGCTAGACTTTTGACAAGAACAAGAAAATTTGATCATATTACGCCTATACTGGCTCACCTGCACTGGCTTCCTGTGCACTTAAGATGTGACTTTAAGGTTTTACTACTAAGTCTGCGGGCTATAGAGCGTTTTCCGTTCGGGCTCCTGTACTCTGGAATGCCCTCCCGGTAACAGTTCGAGATGCTACCTCAGTAGAAGCATTTAAGCCTCACCTTAAAACTCATTTGTATACTCTATCCTTTAAATAGACCTCCTTTTTAGACAAGTTGATCTGCCGCTTCTTTTCTTTTTCTCCTCTGTCCCCTCCCTCCCTTGTGGAGGGGGTCCGGTCCGATGGCCACGGATGAAGTACTGGCTGTCCAGAGTCGGGACCCAGGATGGACCGCTCGTCGGGACCCAGGTTGGACCGCTCGCCTGTGTATCGGTTGGGGACATCTCTACGCTGCTGATCCGACTCCACTTGGGATGGTTTCCTGTGGACGGGACTCTCGCTGCTGTCTTGGATCCGCTTGAACTAAACTCTCGCGGCCAAGGTTCTCATAGTCATCATTGTTACTGGCGTCCCACCGGGTGTGAGTTTTCCTTGCCCTTATGTAGGTTCTTCCGAGGATGTCATAGTCGTCGTGGTTTGTACAGTCCTTTGAGACTTATGTGATTTAGGGCTATATAAATAAACATTGATTGATTGATTGATTGAAGTCTAAAAGTTTAATTTTCCTTGCTAAACAAAAGTAAATATCTCCATAATAATGATATAATGTGCAGATACAGATCTTTTTTTCTGTTTAAAAAACATTTTCACCAAGATTTGACGACCATCTTCGCTATCGTACAACCAAATATTGTGCATAAAAAATATGTTTGCCCACGTACGATTTTAGGGAGTGAAGTGCCCAAATAAAGAATCCAACCATGGGACCAAGGAAAACCAGCATTTCAATAAAGAATGTGAGAAACACTTTTGAAGGAGATGCAGCAATTCCTGAAGGAATTTGGTGTAAATGCTCCAATGCTGAAGTTGAACTGAAATCCTGGAATTTTTTTAGAATTGTTGAAGTAGAGCACACAATTCCCAAACAGGCTGAATATTTTGAAGTTGGAACAAGTTCAATCAGGTTAAAAATGTGAGAGTTGTGGAACTTTGAAGAATGTCCCATTGATTTCAATGGGAATTTCCCAAAAATGTGGGAATTTGGGGAAAAGCGGAATTGTTTTGAAAAAGGTAAAAAACTTGAATGTTCTGAATGAGTTAAAATGGTTGGAATTGGACATTTTTCTAATTGGTTCAAAAATGTTGAAGTAGCAACAAGTTGAATTGAGAAATGGTATTACGGAATTCCTGGAATTTCGGGAAAAGCGGGAATTGTTTTGAAAATGGTAAAAAAAAACTTGAATGGTCTGAATGAGTTGAAATGGTTGGTGTTGGAATTTTACAAATCGGTCAAGAAATGTTGAAGTAGTAATTGAGAAATGGAATTTCAGGAAAATTGGGAATTTTTGTAGTTCAAAAAACAACTTAACTTTTTTGTCCTGACTAAGAGGAATGTTTTAAAGGTGGATCGGTTGAAATAGCTTGAAAAATTTGGAATGAGTAATCACCACAAAAAAGGGTGGAAATAGGGCTTTGTAAAATCAGGAGTTATAGAAAATCCAGGAATTTTTTTGAACTTAGAAAAAAAATGTATTGGTAGTTGAAATTTCCAGAATGGTGGAATGTGTTGAAGGTGGAATTGTTTGAATCGGTTCAACAATTTGGAAATGGTGGAAGTTTGAAAAATGGTCAATTCAATTTGAATGGTAAAAATGTCCAGGAAAACCTGTAATTTTGGGAAATCTGAGAATTTTTGGAAGTTGTCATGGGAAAGCCCGCGATTCCCGAATAGGCTGAACAGTTTGAAGTTGAAAGGGTTTGAATCGGGTGAAAAATGTTAAAGGTAGAGCGCGCCAAAATCTGGAGAAGAAGAAGTTGAATACGTTGAATAAATAGAGGAATTTTGATGTAGAAAACCATATGAAGAACGAACTCGAGTCATCGCCGTTTTAACCAACAAGAGCTTCAATTAAGGTATACATTTTCATTTATGTATTTTATTCATGCTTTATTTGTTCTTGCATGGATTTCTGCATTTTACTATTATTTTGATTTCATTTTCATGTATTTAAGCTTTGTTTACATTTTGTAACAGAAACTGAGTTACCATGCACTAGACCAATATGACAGGATGTCATTCCGTTAACATTTGAAAAATAACTTCTGATAAAAAAAATAAATGTTCCAATGAAACAACATTGCCTGTACTGAGCTCGCAGTGGGTTGGGCTAAGTCAATCAAATTTTCCTTTTTTTCCAAACATTTTGTAAATATTCAATGATAAGGGGAAAAACTATCGTGCTTTTAAACAGCAAACCTTATCAACCACCTGAAACACCAGCAATGCTTTGACTGTGTTTTGAAAGCCTACAAAGATGCCTGCACTGCAAATGAAGTTGCCCCCAAACCAGCTACAAAAAAATAGGTGCACAAACTACAGTAAAATCTCAGGCATGTGAGCACCCTTTGAGAAAAAAAAAAAGAGGAAAACTGATGCAAGAACAACAATTATATTTTACTTTTAGATTTATTCTCATCTACCAACCTGTTTTGTCTTTTTGAAACTTACATGTTGCATGTAATGTACCACCGAATTGTGGCTTGTGCAGCCCTTTGAGACACTTGTGATTCAGGGCTGTATAAATAAACTTTGACTGATTGATTGATTGACATAATTGTAAGTTGTTTTTAAGTATATAATTACTAAACTGTATTAACATTGAAAATGCAATTTAAAATTCCATAACATGCATGCGAATAATTTAGAAAACGTTTCCCATTTGGCAAATCTGTACTGTAGCCACGTCCCCTCAGGTAATACACTTCCAGTGTTGTCACCGTTGTTTACATCTGTCACGTCAAAAATAGACCTTTTCCTTTTTGCTGGCTAAAAATGAATACTCTAAAACTACAACTGGTTTGGAACAAATAGTGTTCGGAAATATGATTAGCAGCAAAGTAGAAAGCGGTCAATGCCATAGCTTGGAGAGTGAACGTCTGGATCTGCCTCATGGGAGTCTTTTGGCTATGGAGACCAGCTGCTGGGTCTCTGCCACACCAGAGTCGGTTTGGAGAGACTGCAAGAGATGTGGATGAAGAGACAGGGCTGCTGAGCTAGCGCTGAGCGCTGGGACGGACAAGCTTCACAGTGTCTTGGCTGAATGAGCAGGTATCGGACACCTCGGTCTCCTTGGACGTATCCTCGCTCATCCATGTGGACTGGACACTGGCTGAGAGTTAGTAGGCGGCCGAGGGTGGAGTCGGCTCTCTTGGTTGCTTTGTTGGGTCTGCTCCTGTCTCTAGCCATGCTCCCCCCTACCCCGGCAGACGATGGCACAGAACACCGCAGAGGCCACCACAGTGTATATGTTTTTTTTATTATTTTTTATTTTCTTTGTATTTATCTATTTTTGTTTTTGTTTGTAGCTGTATGTAGAAATGGCTGGTTGCATCAGCTCTGCTCTTTTAATGTCTTTACTGCCCTTTGTGTTATTTGATGTTTGCCTTTTACACACATGTTTATGTGTGTTATGGCTATGAGGTTTTTTTCCCTTCCTTGGCCTCAGTCTGGACCCCTCTCCAGGGGCCCAGACTGAGACCATTTTTTTTTTCTCACCACCTGCCCCCAACGTTTTCCTGTTTCTCACCTTTTTTGTAAGGGATGCCGGAAGTTGGCAGACCCGTCAGCGATCCTGTTCTGTCTCCCAGTAATGTTTGTCTGATCTTGAATGGGATTGTGCTAAAAATCTTAATTTCTCCTCGCGGGATTAATAAAATATTTCTGATTCTGATTCTGAAACAGAATTAGCTGTTGCTAATGAGTGAGATTGTTTTGGTGCTTGAAATTCAGGCAAGCAGAACAGCGAGTACCTGCGGCTGAGGCGAGTGTTCAAAACATTTTTTGGGATCGTTTTTTTGGGATATTTTATTAAAAAACCGCGCAAGTGATATTTTCTACAAGGAAACGAGTGTTTAGGTATGCGGATTTCCGCGTTTTTGCTTGCATTACACAAGCCTGAAACCTAAATCTAAAAAATAATGGACATCAATTAGATTGGTTATTGGTTATGGTATGGGTGTTGAGAAGCAGGAAGCTATCTGTTTTGGCGTTGGCTTGAAACTAATATTGTGCAGTCTGGGATGGATTATAGGGTTATTTATAATCAGGTGTGTGCAAATTTATGCTAGCAAGTAATTTTTTTGAAACCAGGTCCCCCTGGTCCTCTAGGTCCCCAGGGCCCACAAGGCCCACCGGGCATTCCTGGTATCCCCGGTATCCCAGGAAGCAACGCCATGGGTCCTGCAGGACCGCCCGGCCCCCCTGGGCGACAGGGGCCTCCAGGCGCTCAAGGCCCAGCAGGTACTCAAACCCCATTCTTGTATTACAAAGAAAAACAAACCTATTTTTATCTTCCTTTCCTACATTTGCTTGTTAATGGTTTTAGACCAGGGGTGTCGAGCTCGTTTTCATTGAGGGCCACGTTGCAGTTTTGGCTGCCCTAAAAGGGGCAAGCCGCTTGTAACATTAATAAACGAAACATACATGTATAAGGATTAGTAGCACGATATTGTCATACTCCTACCTATGCGTTTGATTAGTAAATGTATATAATAAAATCTGTGGATTTCGTGGTCAAACACATGGCAAAATTTTACCATAAAATTTACAGTAAAATGGCCACACTGTAGTTTACTGTAAAATTCTGGTGATTGAACCGCCAGTTTTTTGTTATTTTTTTTAAATAAAAAATTATGCTTGCGGTTTTCTGAATGCATTACTGTAAATGTAAAAATGGTACTACCGTTTTTTTCTTACGGTAGGATTCTGAAAACCGAGCTGTTTTTAACAAAATATATACTGTCATGTTTACGGTGTACAATTTGATGGATAACTTGCTTTGAGATCACAATGCTAAGTAGATATTTATGTACCATATTTCCTTGAAATGCCGCCGGGGCGCTAATTAATTTAAAACCTCTTCTCACTCCTGCGCTTACCAAAGGCATGCGGTAAAAGTAAGCATGCCCTAATTATTTTAAAACCTCTTCTCACTCCGGCACTTACCAAAGGCATGCAGTAAAATGTTGAGTGTGATGTAAGCTTGGACCTTAAATCCTACTGAATAGCTCTTAATCTTCTTCCCTTTATGCGATTTCAAATTACCGGTATTGAAATCAGCCTCCTCCATTTTGAAAATGATGACAGGGGAAGTGTCTCTCATGGCGTCACAAGTTTGAACAGGCGGTAATACTAAGCATGCGCTAATAATTTTGCGAAGCGAGTTTGACC
The DNA here is from genome assembly GCF_033978795.1 of Nerophis ophidion. Taxonomy (NCBI): domain Eukaryota; kingdom Metazoa; phylum Chordata; class Actinopteri; order Syngnathiformes; family Syngnathidae; genus Nerophis; species Nerophis ophidion. Next base: position 64,426,931 of record NC_084615.1, on the reverse strand, counting down.
CGGCAGTAATTCAAGGCAGGCGCATACTATATGCCCTGTGGCAATTTCAAGGAAATACGGTATGTCTTGTTTGGAATGTATGATAATACATTAAATTTTGCATTATTAGATGAATAAAGTTTAAGAGATATATAATTCTATGCAGTACATGTCTTTGTTTTCCCGTGTGAAAATAAAAAAAGAAAGAAAGATGAAGTACTTTATTGATGCATATAATTTTAAGGCTTTCACGGGCCATTCAAAATGATGTGGCGGGCAAGATCTGGCCCCTGGTGGGCCTTGAGTTTGACACCTGTGTTTTAGACTGCTTTCCACAAGTCTGAAATATGCTGTGTGTACGGTAGCATCACAATTGATACTGTTACTATTACTAACAGTATCAACAAACTTACTATTCTTTAGATCAGGGGTAGGGAACCTATGGCTCTAGAGCCAGATGTGGCTCTTTTGATGACTGCATCTGGCTCTCGGATAAATCTGAGCTAACACTGCTTAACGCAATAGGTAATGACTAATTCCACTTGTAATCAAAGTGTTAAAAATAACGTTCAAAATACTAAACATGCTCATGCATTTGAATCCATCCATCTTTTTTTCTACCGCATTTTATTTATTATTATTATTTTTTTTAGGGCTTGCCCTCCTGGGGGTTCTTCAGACCACCAAGCACCGACATGAAAGCCTGTTTCAGGGTTACGATATTTTTTTATTTTTCAATAAGTCTCTCAGTTGCTTTCCAGGAATTGTCTTTTTCTCTTTCGTTCTCGCTCGCACTCTGGCTCCAGCTCCAACCCTGTCTGTCCTACTGGCCGCTGCTTATAACAGAGCGACGGGTGATTAGATAACAAGGCCCAGGTGGGTTGTCTACGCACCTGTCGCTGATTTCGAGGCCGGTCCTGGCACACCCCGCTTCGCTGCAGGCCGGCAGGCCACGCCCCATCCACAGTTAGCTTCAGAATATCAATGTTATTACAAAGAATACGAGACCTATTATACACGAGTAATGTTGGTCTTACTTAAAAATGCAAGCATTTAGGTGTGTTCAGTGTTGAAAAAAAATGATATGGCTCTTACGGAAATACATTTTAAAATATTCGGATTCTTGGCTCTCTCAGCCAAAAAGATTCCCGACCCCTGCTTTAGATGTTGGCATTTCTCTGCTCATATTGTAACCTGTGCCTGGCCAGACCAGCCACACTTTGACAGTTTGGCCTTCCTCAGAGGTCACTCTTACTTGAACCACATCCACTCAAGCTCAGATAGTTCCTGTAACAAATCATAGCCTATACAGAATAAACCCATGTTGTGGAATGCAAGAATGAAAGTTTCGATTAGGGTCTGCTGGAAGTATTCAGAGGGCAAACCATGGCCCTCCCTGCCCTTCACCTCAGACAGAGGCCCCTTCTAAGCAGCTCATCTCGCCTTGGGCGCACTCAGCTCCCAGCTGTGATTGACATGTGAATTACAGTGTGTGGTGATGATAATAGGTGTGCTAACCGGAGCCAGGCCTGCGTGTTGCAGCCAGAAGCCAATCCGAGCTGGCATGACCTGAAAGACAACCGCCGTGACCATCTGAAGAGGCAAATAAAAATGACAAGCTCACTGTTAAAAGAACTGCTGATTTTTCACATGTTGTTTTGAAAGAGTTTGCGGCTTCACTATGTCTTCATTCTCACAAATTTTCACTTTTCTCCACCCGGCCACATCCAGATATATGAAACCCGTCATTTATAAGAGCAATCTAAAAATAATTTCTCTCCACTGCGGTGGTGCCATGATAGAAGAAAGTGTTCGAAATGATTGCCCTCAGTTTTAGGAAAACATAGCAAGACGTGTGTGACAGTGGGATATACAACAACTTCCTACCACACACGTACGCACTAAAACAATGGATTTCCTCATAAATCATCACTATGCTTCAGAAGCGCACGTTAGTAGCACTAAGAGAACTCTTCATAATCTTAAGTCTGCTAACTTTTTGAAAGCGTATTTACATTTGAGGGCCAGCAGGATTTTACAAACATATACACTGGCTTTACATTATGGTATTAGGAAATTGCTCTCTAACGCCCTGTGGATAACTTTTCCACCCACTTACATTCATCTGGGGTAGAACGACCCACATTCCGAGGGATCTGTTCCCGACTTGCCAAAGCCCTGTGGATCTAAGTGCCCTTTTGCATTAGTGTCTGGGTTGGCAGAACCAACCATCTAAAACGAAGTACATACATACAGTAAACGGCAATTTTGAGCCAGGTTCGCCCCCTTCAACCAAAGTAAGCAAAAGCCTTGATTATCTGACAGCTTTAACGATGATCCTGCGGTGGTGAGTTGGAATAAGAGTGATTTTTTTTTTTTCCCCTTCCCCAATTGCCTCGGAAAATGGACGCTGACGACAATTATGGAAGTATAGAACATGATCAATATTTACAATCAAAACTAAGGAGGGGCCAAGTGGAACAGAATGATGCCAATTGAGATGACAAGCAAACAATGTCGACCACCAACGGTGCAAAGCTCAAAGAGAGAAAGATTTCCAAAATGGCAAAGACATGATTGTGCACATAACATGTCTTACAGGTCTAACTAATAACAACAGGAGGCAAGCAATTTCCGCCACAATCGAGTTACAAAATATGCAAACACATTTTTTTATTTTGGCGGCCTGTGCACCATGTCCGGTTACTAACCTCTACCAGTGGGTTACAAAGCACATACTCTATACCAGGGGTGCCCACACTTTTTCTGCAAGCGAGCTACTTTTCAATTGACCAACTCGAGGGGATCTACCTCATTTATATACGTATATCATTTATATTTATTTATTTATGAAAGAGACATTTTTGTAAACAAGTTAAATGTGTTTAATGATAATACAAGCATGTGTAACACATATAGATGTCTTTCTTTCACAAAGACAAGAATATAAGTTGGTGTATTACCTGATTCTGATGACTTGCATTGATTGGAATCAGACAGTAATGATGATAACGCCCACATTTTCAAATGGAGGAGAAAAAAAGTTGTCCTTTCTGTACAATACCACATGAAAGTGGTTGGTTTTTGGCATCTAATTCATCCAGCTTCCGTACACTTTACAAGAAAACATTGGCGGCAAATTCCGTAGCTTGCTTGATTGACATTCACGGCACCCGAGGGTCTTGTGAGATGACGCTGGCTGCTGCCAGTTCATTATTATGAAAAAATGACAGAGAGGAAGGCGAGAAACACTTTTTATTTCAACAGACTTTTGCGCCGTTCCTTCCGTCAAAACTCTAAAGGCCGACTGCACATTTCCTATCTTCACAATAAAAGCCCTGCTTCATGCTGCCTGCGCTAACAAAATAAGAGTCTCGGAAAGCTGGCGTGCACAAGTGATGTGCACGCCAGCTTTCTGAGGGATCGCTTGTGCACGCCAGTTTTCCGAGATTCTGTATTTAGTTAGCGCAGGCAGCATGAAGCAGGGCTTTTATTGTGAAGATAGGAAATGTGCAGTCGGCCTTTAGAGTTTTGACGGAAGGTACGGCGCGAGAGTCTGTTGAAATAAAAAGTGTTTCTCGCCTTCCTCTCGGTCATATTTTCATAATAATGATCTTGCAGCAGCCAGCGTCATCTCACAAGACCCTCCGGTACCGTGAATGTCATTTAAGTGACGTCTTGGTGAAGATTGATGATCACTAATTTTTAGGTCTATTTTTTTTAAAAGCCTGGCTCGAGATCGACTGACACACCCCCCAGGGTCGACTGGTAGCTCGCGATCGACGTAATGGGCACCCCTGGTCAATACAGACAGACAACTATTACACTTGCTCCACGTTGACAAAAGACAAATGAACCATGACACTATCATCCTTAGTTTTTGTTTGCTTCACTTTTCATATTATGCAGTTTTCGACAAAAGTGTTTGCCCAAATTTTCGTACACCGTCCCGGATATCAAAAAAACACCTCTGTTGTTCCCGGAATTGAGTTCCCAAACTAAGAATCCCATGCGTTGGAGGCACAACTCTCTGTGTTTTTTGTGTGTTTTTTTTTTCATATTTAGCCATTTTGAGTTGAGTTGAGTTGAGTTTGAGTTGAGTTGAGTTTGTTTATTTCGAACATGCATGCACAACATCACAATTTCCAGTTTCTCCATTCAACATGTTCGAAAAGCAGTAGGAAGAAGCAACACTTATATAATCCTACCACTTTTACTTTATATAGCAGTTGCTAAAACTTTTGTTCACTTCCTGTTTTCATTTTATTCACAATATACGCCATACAATAAAACTAAATATATGAATAAATAATAATTGGTGAAGTAAATTATATTTCATATGGTGAGATGAGTAAGACTATCTTGAAAAAGAATGGATGGATGAAAAAAATTCAGAATGTTTATCGTGGTTATTCTTCTTTGTACTTTGTAAACCCTTTAAGTTTAAAGAGTTTCTTGAAGTGGATCATATTAGTACATTATTAGATTTTTTTTGCTGTATTCATTCCAAAATTTAAATCCACATACTTATATACTGAAGGTCTTAAGTGTTGTACGTGCATACACATGTTTTGAATTAAATTTGTCTCTAAGATTTTATTTTTCCTCTTTGGTTGAGAAGAATTGTTGTTTATTCTTGGGAAGCAGATTATATTTTGTTTTGTGTATAATTTAAGATGATTGTAAATTCACCTGGAATATCAGTATTTTCGATTCAATGAATAAAGGGTTTGAATGTTCTCTATATCCATTCATCCATCCCTTTTCTACCGCTTGTCCCTTTCCAGATCGCGGGGGTCACTGGAGCCTATCTCAGCTGCGTTTTGGGTGGAAGGCAGTGTACATACTGGACAAGTCTCCACCTCACCACAGGTTCTCTATATCCAACATTATATATTATTTTAACTGATCTTTTTTGTAACACCGTTAATGAATGAATTGTACTTTTGTAGTTATTTCCCCATATTTCTACACAACAACTAGGATATTGTGACATCAGCAAGCAGTAGAGAATATGGAGTTATTTTTGGTCTAGAACACTTTGAGGCCAAAGAGAGTTGCGAGTGCCAGCACTTTAACACAGAAGGTAAGAAACCCTATTGAATTCAATTACTCATAGCAAAGTATGATGGTAGGGTCCGCCTGGCTCTCCTCCCTCTCTACCTATAGCCATCTTCAACAAAGATAAAATGTCTGTTGCTGCAATGTTTACTAATCCATTTCATGTCATTCATATGTATTTCATGTTGCTTTACGCATGTGAAGCTAAAATTATCCTCTATAAACGTTGCGTGTTAGTATTTGTGGGTGTTTGGAACATAATTTCTAGTGGGAAAAAATGTATTAGGTTTTTCATAAGAATGTTCTGATCTGAGTTTTTAACTGCCAATCATCCATGAGTGAGATTGGCCGATACCTATACCAATAACAATACTGACTCCGATCAGATTTAGTAACTGTAAATGTGTAACTGTAAATGTCCGATTATGTATTGAGAGTGGAATTGACAGTTTCACAATAATGAACATACTATTTAAAACAACCTTCTTATTCTCTTTTATTACATACAATTGTTTGAGCAAAAAAAGGTAAATATTACACAAATACTAAACTAAACTCATTTAAATACTTTGGTGTTTGCCTTCAAAGTCCTCTTGTGTCAAGGGAATGTTTCCCAAAGTTTGTAAACAACAACAAAAAAACGACAAAATGTAAGTAAAAAAAAAAAATCACCCTAATCACTCCAATCAATCAATCAATCAATCAATGTTTGTTTATAAAGCCCTAAATCACGAGTGTCTCAAAGGGCTGCACAAGCCACAATGACATCCTGGGCTCAGATCCCACATAATCACTCTTGTATCGATCATTTAGTGATACGACAGTACCCTTGGTTTCGAAACTACCAATTTATGGATTGATCCGTCCTACTTTTAGGTTTGGTCTACAGCTGACACTCCAACAGTTGCTGCTCTAAAATCGTATTAATCTACTTGTTAATTTCATGTTATCAGCTGCTTACTTTCTGCTGCAACATGGTTCCATCTTATACCAAGCACTTGTTTCTTGGCGTTATTTCCCATTAGTCTAGCGCAGGGGTCACCAACCTTTTTGAAACCAAGAGCTACTTCTTGGGTACTGATTGATGCGAAGGGCTACCAGTTTGATACACACTTAAATAAATTGCCAGAAATAGCCAATTTGCTCGATTTACCTTTAATAAATAAATCTATATATATATAAAAAATATGGGTATTTCTGTCTGTCATTCCGTTGTACATTTTTTTTTCCTTTATGGAAGGATTTTTGTAGAGAATAAATCATGAAAAAAACACTTAATTGAACGGTTTAAAAGAGGAGAAAACACGAAAAAAATGAAAATTAAATTTTGAAACATAGTTTATCTTCAATTTCGACTCTTTAAAATTCAAAATTCAACTGAAAAAAATGAAGAGAAGAATTTATGGAACATCATTAGTAATTTGTCCTGAATAAGATTAATTTTAGAATGTTGATGACATGTTTTAAATAGGTTAATATCCAATCTGCACTTTGTTAGAATGTATAACAAATTGGACCAAGCTATATTTCTAACAAAGACAAATCAATATTTCTTCTAGATTTTCCAGAACAAAAAATTTAAAAGAAATTCAAAAGACTTTGAAATAAGATTTAAATTTGATTCTACAGATGTTCTACATTTTGCCAGAATATTTTTTTGAATTTTAATCATAATAAGTTTGAAGAAATATTTCACAAATATTATTTGTCAAAAAAAACAGAAGATACAATGAAGAATTACATTTAAATTTATTTATTATTCTTTACAATTGAACATTGATTTAAATTGTCAGGAAAGAAGAAGAAGGAATTTAAAAGGTAAAAAAGGTATATGTGTTTAAAAATCCTAGAATCATTTTTAAGGTTGTATATTTCCTCTAAAATTGTCTTTCTGAATGGTATGAGAAGCAAAGTAAAAAAAAAAATGAATTTATTTAAACAAGTGGAGACCAAGTCTGTAAAATATTTTCTTGGATTTTAAAATTCTATTTGAGTTGTGTCTCTCTTAGAATAAAAAAATGTCGTGAGAAGTGAGACCAGCTTTCTATTAAATAAATACAATTTAAAAAAAAATAGAGACAGCTAACTGGTAAGTGCTGCTATTTGAGTTATTTTTAGAAGAGGCCAGCGGGCGACTCATCTGGTCCTTGCGGGCACCATGTTGGTGACCCTTGGTCTAACATTTAGCTTAGTTATTGGTATGCCTGCTCCTGGCTTGCTCTCAGTGTGTGATGTTTTTAGCCTTGTCCTCCAGTGGATAAATATCACCTGCTGGTGATACTTAGGACATGCAGTGTTTTTGTTGCAATGGATGTGATTATTAATACCTCAGGGGAGTAGCTCCACACAATAGATACAAAAAATTTGCTCCCTGCCAGGTGACTAAAAATAAATAATGTCAGCTAGAGACAGTCAGCGTTTGTGATCAGCAGTAAAAAACATTCATTGGTAATGGCGATCACATGATTAAATTTTCGATCAATTCTGGTTTTGTCTGGCCTATTAGAAAGGAATACGAAAACCAAGGAGCCAGTCTATTTTAACATTTTGTTTCGATTCTGAAAACATTTAGACGAGTGACTGCTGTCCTAAGATAATTTACAACACACTTTAGGTGAGAGAAGGGCCAGCATCTTGGATGAGATGCTCTGACTTCTCCTCAGGCACGTGATTTGACCACTATGAAAAAGACTGAAAAAATTTCCGGGGGTCTGGGGGACGAAGGCGGTGCTCTGGTGGGGGGACAAGGGGCCGAAGCTCCTGGTTTTTCACCAATTTAACATGCTAAAATTAACAAAGACAGCACCATTTGAAGAACATATTTTTGTGTTTAAAGACATGAAAACATCATTAATAGAACATACATATCCCAATTATCCTAATGAATCACTGTATATGGTTCAGTCCCAACAGTATTTAGTCACTAATATTTACATCTTGTGTTTATTTCACATCCACAGGTGTCCCATTGATCAGTGTTATTATCTACAGTTTATTTACAGTATTACCACATTACTTCAGTTCACTTCACACATTTACTTGCTCGGAGAGCCCTAACATGAGCTTTCCTTGCAAATTTCTGAGCAGCCTGCATTTTCCTTTTGGTCTCTGCTTTTGTAGCTTCCTTTTTAGATTTCACTGCCAACTTCTGCCTCTTGTATTATATCAATCCAATCCACTTTATTTATATAGCACATTTAAACAACAATAATGTTTCCAAAGTGCTGCACAGCCATGTTAAAAACAATATTATGCTCCACCAATGACTGAATAAAACGAAAAATGAATAAAAATAAAACCAATAAAAACAATATAAAAACAAATATGATTAAAATCTATTTTAAAGGGTGAAATCAATTAAAACAGTAAAATAAAAATAAAAGTGTATAAAAAACACAGAGGACAACAGAGGACAGAGGACCACACAACTCACATAGTGTTAAAAGCCAAAAAATAAAAGTGGGTCTTAAGACGAGACTTAAAACACTCCACTGTGGAAGCAGTTTGAACATGGAGGGGCAGAGTGTTCCAGAGCTTAGGGCCGACCACAGAGAAGGCCCTGTCTCCCCTGGTCTTAAGTCTGGTCTTGGGCACCACGAGCTGGAGCTGGGTCTCGGACCTCAGAGCGCGCGCAGGGATGTAAATTTGGATGAGGTCCGAGATATATTCAGGTGCCAGTCCATGTAAAGATTTAAAAACAAACAGCAATGTTTTAAAATCAATTCTAAAATGAACAGGGAGCCAGTGCAAACTCTGAAGAATTGGGGTTATATTCTGGCGTTTCCTGGCCCCTGTTAAAAGTCGTGCTGCCGCGTTCTGGACTAACTGCAACCGGGAGAGAGCTTTTTGGCTAATGCCAGCATAAAGTGCATTGCAGTAGTCCAGGCCACTTGAAATAAAAGCATGCACGACTTGTTCAAAAAGGTTAAAAGATAAAAACGGTTTAACCTTTACTAAAAGACGAAGGTGATAAAAACACGATTTTAAAACGCCATTGACTTGTTTGTCTAGTTTAAAATCGCTGTCCATAGTGACGCCAAGGCTGGTGACTTTGGGACGCACATAATTTTGCAATGGTCCCAAGTCAGTGAGGGCCGGACCAAAAACTAAAATTTCCGTTTTTCCCTCATTCATTATTAAAAAATTCTGGGCTAACCAAGCCTTGACGTCACATAGACAGTTAAGAAGGCGTGTCAGGGGGCCGTGGCCTTTTGAAATCGGCATATAAATTTGGCAGTCATCTGCATAAAAGTGATAAAACACTCCATGTTTCTTAAAAATATCTCCAAGAGGGAGGAGATAAAGAGCGAACAGGATGGGGCCTAAAATAGATCCTTTGGGGACACCACAGTAAAGCGGGGCAGAACAGGAGGTGGCGTCCCCCAGCCTGACAGAGAAGGACCTCTCAGACAGGTAAGATCAAATAAATTGTTAACTGGAATCAATAACGCGACTCTTTCAATTTCTGTAATTTCATATTATATTTTCACGTGGCTTTTTATTTTTAGAAAAAAACATTTATATTTCGCAAAGCAATAATTGGTTAATATTTAAAAGAAACATGCGTATTTCGCAAGCAAATATTTTTTAGCTTACCTCATTATTAACCACCCTGTCTGCAACTGAAGTGAGTTGTTTGGGTGGATCTTTCCTCTCGATGTCTACGGCAGTTGTCGATGTAAACAAAGGATGAAGTCCGTAAGGTTTGCTCACTTTCGGTTGACATTCAAAAGTACCAGCTAGTGAAAAGTTTGTTTTCCTTTCTTCAAGTTGTTTCATATAGTTTTGCCGTTTCGCATGTACTTCCAAAGCCTTGAAACCTTGTGATCCATAGTCAATATTATCATGACACCACGTACACAAGACTTTTCCGGGACGATCGATTTTCCGAATAAAATCGCCGAACAAAGTCGTAACTTCCTTCTTCCCAACAGTATCAGTGATTTCCCTTTCCATCCAGTCCCATCAAAACTTATTTTTGACATTTTTATCAATTTCTTTTACTTGTGAAGCGTCCTTTCTCTCGAGAACCGACATCGTTTACATTTGGAAAATGGCGGTAATAACGTCATCATTCATAACAGATGTCCTGATTGGTCACAAGGAACATATCGACCAATCAACTACGGTGTGATATTATATTACGCCGTAGTTGATTGGTCGACACTTTTTTTCCCCCCGAGATTAAAAAAGACGGAATTCCGACTTTAGACGGAAAAATCTCATGCCTTTTCTCCTAGTCACTCTTTAGTTTCTGGGCCACAGTAGGGCAAGGAAAATATGTGAGGGCTGGTTGCTTTGGCACATGAGCCATTAAATCTCCCTAAAGTGTGAGTTAGAGGAAATAAGGTGGTACTATGCCCCTTGTAAGGATTCCTTGAAAAAATGTCTGCCCAATGTTGTAAATGTGAGCAGACAATATGATTCAGTCTACCAAGAGGATGCCTATGCATTGATGTCCTTAAATATACGGTACATCTGTTGAAGACTTCAAAGAGATAACAAAAAAAGAAAACAGATGCAGTGGAGTCATGTCAAAGGGTTACGGCATCCAGATATTTATTTTTCCATGTGGTTGCAAGACAGATAAAAAGATTGTTCAATTGTAGCGACATAAACCTCATGATGGTTTTGTTGTTTATGGGTCTCTGGATATCACAATACGCAGAATGCGGCTTTCAAACAAATGTCATGTTGACATTACATCTAGTTTACTGCCTATATTATGATGAGGGACCAACTATTGTACTATAAAAGGATATTAAAGCCATTTATTAATATACCTTGGTGTTTATAAATGAAATACTGTGTATTGCTAAGAATCTGAATTTAGAAGCAAAGCAATTAGGTGGACAAAAGTATGGGCAATTTAGTCAATCGGGTGCAGGTAGAAAGTTGTTTCTTGAAACAATGATGAGCAGAGGAAAATAGAAATGATTATTGCTGTTAAATGATTTTTTAAATCACATAAATCGCACTGTAAATCGTGATTTAATTGTGATTAATCACAGAAAATTACCAGTTTGCATAACAAATCAACTTTTAAAAAGAACCCAATATTTTGACACCAATACAATTTTGTTGACGGAATATCACATCATTTATTTGCGCAAAACTTGGTAACGGTATTATCTAAAGTCCCATTGGTGTGTCTTTCAATGCGAAATTTGCCACCAAGCAAACCAACCACATATTGTTTTTAGCTTTAACGTAAGTAGGATGAGCTACTGTAAAAGTGTTAGAAGCTGGGTGTTAAGCAGATCCAGCTATAGTGAAACACTAAGCATCATGCTGCAGTAGTGCTAAGTGCGAAAGAAGAAATATTAACATCGAATGTAATACAATTATCACCTACTGTACAATGTCTGCTTTCACTGATAGCATAATGTGAGGTAACAAATCAACCGCAGCACCCGGCAATCAACCGCAGCACTGGGAAAGTCATTTCCAATGTCCCATCCTATCTATTATTAGATATGCTTTCAATTATTTGAGACACAATACACAATGTAGATGTAATGGTATTACTTCAAAAGGTATCATTGGTAAATATACCACCAAGCAGTCCACTATATATAAGATGGGTTTCTTAAATATCAGATCATTGTCTACCAAAGTGTTGTTAGTTAATTAAGTTATTGAAGACAAAATGTTTAGCGTGATTGGTCTCGTCAATTGGTTGAAACCATGTTTTTATTTTCCGCTTAACATGTAACCTCATATATATATATATATATACTATATGAGTTTACATGTATGTAGCTCATTACAATAAAAGAGGTGGAGGAGTTGCTCTAATCTCTGATGCTAGCCTCAACCTTAGCCCTAACCCTAACCTAAGTAAATAATTTAATTCATATGAGGTTATTTTTATTACTAGGTCTGTAGTCCCAATACCGCTCTATGTGGCATTCATCTACTGCCTTCCTGGACCTTATTTAGACTTCTACAGAAAATTTCCATGAGTTTGTCGCTGACTGGTGACTCATGCAGATACGTAATCATGGGCGATTTCAATATATTATATATATATATATAATATATATATATATATATATATATATATATATATATATATATATATATATATATATATATTATATATATATATATATATATATTATATATATATATATATATATATATATATATATATATATATATATATATATATATATATATAAACCCCGTTTCCATTTGAGTTGGGAAATTGTGTTAGATGTAAATATAAACGGAATACAATGATTTGCAAATCCTTTTCAACCCATATTCCATTTAATGCACTACAAAGACAAGATATTTGATGTTCAAATTCATAAACTTTATATTTTTTGGAAAATAATAATTTACTCGGAATTTTATGGCTGCAACATGTGCCAAAGTAGCTGGGAAAGCACATGTTCACCACTGTGTTACATCACCTTTTCTTTTAACAACACTCAATAAACGTTTGTGAACTGAGGAAACTAATTGTTGAAACTTTGAAAGTGATATTGTTTCCCCTTCTTGTTTTATGTAGAGCTTCAGTCGTTCAACAGTCCGGGGTCTCCGCTGTCGCATTTTACGCTTCATAATGTGCCACAAATTTTCGATGGGAGACAGGTCTGGACTGCAGGCGGGCCAGGAAAGTACCCGCACTCTTTTTTTACGAAGCCACACTGTTGTAACACCTGGCTTGGCATTGTCTTGCTGAAATAAGCAGGGGCATCTATGAAAAAGACGGCGCTTAGATGGCAGCATATGTTGTTCCAAAACCTGTATGTACCTTTCAGCATTAATGGTGCCTTCACAGATGTGTAAGTTACCCATGCCTTGGGCACTGATGCACCCCCATACCATCACAGATGCTGGCTTTTGAACTTTGCGTAGATAACAGTCTGAATGGTTCGCTTCCCCTTTGGTCCGGATGACACAATGTCAAATATATCCAAAAACAATTTGAAATGTGGACTCCTCAGACCACAGCACACTTTTCCACTTTGCATCAGTCCATCTTAGATGATCTCCGGCCCAGAGAAGCTGGCGGCGTTTCTGGATGTTGTTGATAAATGGGTGTCGCTTTGCATAGTAGAGCTTTAACTTGCACTTACAGTTGTAGCGACAAACTGTCTTTAGTGACAGTGGTTTTCTAAAGTGTTCCTGAGCCCATGTGGTGATATCCTTTAGAGATTGATGTCCGTTTTTGATACAGTGCCGTCTGAGGGATTGAAGGTCACGGTCATTCAATGTTGGTTTCCGGCCATGCCACTTACGTGGAGTGATTTTTGCAGATTCTCTGAACTTTTTGATGATATTATAGACTGTAGGTGTTGAAATCCCTAAATTTCTTGCAATTGCACTTTGAGAAATGTTGTTCTTAAATTGTTTGACTGTTTGCTCACGCAGTTCAATCAATCAATGTTTATTTATATAGCCCTAAATCACAAATGTCTCAAAGGACTGTACAAACCATTACGACTACGACATCCTCGGAAGAACCCACAAAAGTTGTGGACAAAGGGGTGTTTCTCGCCCCATCCTTTTTTGTGAAAGATTGAGCATTTTTTGGGAAGCTGTTTTTATACCCAATCATGTCACCCAACTGTTCCCAATTAGCCTGCACACCTGCGGGATGTTCCAAATAAGTGTTTTATGAGCATTTCTTAACTTTATTAGTATTTATTGCCACCTTTCCCAACTTCTTTGTCACGTGTTGCTGGCATCAAATTCTAAAGTTAATGATTATTTGCACAACAAAAAAATGTTTATCAGTTTGAACATCAAATATGTTGTCTTTGTAGCATATTCAACTGAATATGGGTTGAACATGATTTGCAAATTACCGTATTCTCTTTATATTTACATCAATCACAATTTCCCAACTCATATGGAAATGGGGTTTGTGTATATATATATATATATATATATATATATATATATATATATATATATATATATATATATATAAATATATGTTTGTGTGGGAAAAAACACAAGACTACTTCATCTCTACAGAACTGTTCATGAGGGATTCCCTCATGAACAGTAGTCTTGTGATTTTTTTCCACACATACATATTACGCTCTATCACGGTATCTCGCACAATTCTCTGAATAATTAAACTAAGATATATATATATATATATATATATATATATATATATATATATATATATACAAACATATAAACCTATAGGTTTTGTTAGTTACGTAGACAATACTAAACGGTGGAGTATGTTCCTGAAATCTGTATTCCAAAAGCGCTGGCTTTTTAATGACCCCCAAAGCCCCCCAAAAATTGCAGGCTCGAGAGCGTTTTCTATTTGGGCTCTGGCACTCTGGAATGGTTGGAATTGGGGGTTGAATGACCAATGATGATTACCTGGCGCGGCCACCGCTGCTGCTCACTACTCCGCTCACCTCCCTGGGGTTGAACAAGGGGATGGGTCAAATGCAGAGGACAAATTTCACCACACCTAGCGTGTGTGTGACTATCATTGGTACTTTGACTTTTGAATGCCATACCGGCAATAGTTAGAGATGCTACCTCAGGAGCAATTGTTATACTGTATATCTTGAGGCAATTATACTCAACATACATACAGTTACACTGTACAGCAGTGGTTCTTAACCTTGGTGGAGGTACCGAACCCCACCAGTTTCAAATGCGCATTTACTGAACCCTTCTTTAGTGAAAAATAAAATTGTTTTTTTTTTCAAATTCAAGACCAAGTTATATGTTTTTAGTAACACTTTAGTATGTGGAAACATATTCTAAGTAACAAAGTCTTAATTTAGAGTTTTTTGGTTAGGGTTAGGGTCAAGGTTAGTGGGTTAGGGTTATAATAAGGCCATGCCGAATAATGCATTAATAAGTACTTAATAATAACTACTTAAGAGCCAATATGTTACTAATTTGCATGTTAATAAGCAACTAATTAATGGTGAATATGTTCCCCATACTAAAGTGTTACCATGTTTTTTTTTACTGGTGCACAAAATGAACCGTGCACAAACATCACCTTGTTCAAACAACAAAACCAACACAGTGCATGAACTCACAAAAAATTACACACTTGCAAATCAGTCAGCTGTTGCCGTATCTGTAATATGCTGATAGGGAGAAGTTTGTATTTACACGATGAGTCGGGTGTGTTTTGACCTCAGCCGAACCCCTCAGGCCGACTCGCCGAACCACTAGTGTTCCATCCTACCCAGGTTAAGAACCACTGCTATACAGTATACAATAAGTTTTGCAGCTACAAGCTGCCCTCTGAGGGGAAACTGTAACTGTGATGTGGCCCACTACGAAAATAAGTTTGACCTCCGTGAGTGTTAAATTTGACGGCCCTAAAAATTATACATGCGGATTAAACAATGGAATAACCTCGGGGGAGATACGTGTACATATTTTTTTTAATTGTCCATGGGAATATTTTGGAGCAGACCCTTTTCTGTTCCCACATAAGGTCCATCAAGAGTTTGGAATAGACGAACCTGCCTGCCTTGCACAACAGTGACCTCTGACCTCAGCATATATGAACCAGCAAACACGTCCCTTCCAAAATCTTAAATATCTTACAAATAAATTCTAGCCTTTCTGCGGCCATTTAACATTTCTCGTCGTCACTTACAGCAGCAATCCAATCTTGTTAAGAAGATTTTTTTTGGTATAGTCAATGAACCACGACATACACACAGTGACAACAGCTAACACTAACGCTCATTAGTGCTGCGGAAGCTGCAGCGTTGTGACAAGAAGTTGTGCAGACAGCTCTACCAGCGTAAAAGGCACAAAAGGGAACCTATGAGTCACAGATGGGACATTCCGTGCATGCATACAACTGATGAAATGTCAAGGTTAAGAGAATTTGTCACCTTAATAAGTCATGCTGTAGGAAGATTTTACTGCTGGCATTAGTTCTGTTCTACTTTTTGTTTCAATTTGCGCCCTGCTTTGTAGGTTTTGGCACAGCTGTTTTACAAAAGACTGTGCGCCATAGTAAACAATAGATTGAACTTGACATTCCAAATGACGATGTTTGCTAAAGGAACAATTGCTGAGAATAATGAGTACCGTGCATAAAGTATTCACCAAATGAGTTATATATTATGTTCAACACCGACAGCTCACATGTCTTTCTCGCAACAATGCTCTGAGTGTGTACAGCATTTTATGTGCAAACACTCCACATATTTCATTGCAAACCACTGCTGGAAGTTTGACGTTTGGCAGCGAGTGGGCATCCGCTCCAGCAGCCTATGCCCAGAATAACCCTCGCCCTCCCTGACACACAAACACATAATACTAACTGCTCAGCATCAGGACCTAAGTTAAAACAAACCATCAGGGGGCCCCGTCACATCCACTCAGCACCGAGCAACAGGACAGACAGGCCTGCAGTATTCATACACTCACATGCACACATTTTATTGCTGCGCATGTGCTCAATAAAAGTGCACAAAGACACCAACTATGGCTACTCGGTTGCTTGTCATTTTTCTTCAGTGCAGGCTCTCTCTCTCGCTCGCACACACAAACACACACCATTTAGCCACTGTAAATGAGTCAGGAAAATTCATAGAACACTGCTTTGGCCACATAACTTTCTTCCAGAAGGTCTTATCTTTGTCCATGTGGTTTCAGATGAAATGAAAATTGAGCTGTTTGGCCACAATTCCCAGCAATATGTTTGTAGGCAAAAAGGTGAGGCCTTTAATCCCAAGAACACCATCCCTACAGTCAAGCATGGTGGTGGTAGTATTATTCTCTGATTCTGTTTTGCTGCTAATGGATCTGGTGCTTCACAGAGAGTAAATGGGACAACGAAAAAGAAGGATTACCGCCAAATTCTTAAGGAAAACCTACAATCATCAGCCCGGAAGTTTGGTCTTGGGAGCAGTTGGGTGTTCCAACAGGACAATGAACTCAAACACACGTCAAAAGTGGCAAAGGAATGGCTAAATCAGGCTAATTAAGGTTTTAGAATGGCCTTCCCAAAGTCCTGACTTAAACGTGTGGACAATGCTGAAGAAACAAGTCCATGTCAGAAAACCAACAAATTTAGCTGAACTGCACCAATTTTGTCAATAGTGTTTCAAAGTTAGTTTGTGACGAACCCCAAGATGCAGGGATGAAGACAGGCATTGAATAACAAAACATGATTTAATTAAAACTAAACAAGAACAAACAAAAGTGTTCTTGGGATGCAACTCAGTATTCTTCTTCCTCCAAACACGAGTTGAGTTTATACCAAAATGGATACATGGGTGATACAGCAGAGGATTGGGAGAATGTCATGTGGTCAGATGAAACCAAAATAGAACTTTATGGTATAAACTCAACTTGTCGTGTTTGGAGGAAGAAGAATACTGAGTTGCATCCCAAGAACACCAAACCTACTGTGAAGCATGGGGGTGGAAACATCATGCTTTGGGGCTGTTTTTCTGCTAAGGGGACAGGACGATTGATCCATGTTAAGGAAAGAATGAATGGGGCCATGTATCGTGAGATTTTGGGCCAAAACCTCCTTCCATCAGTGAGAGCTTTGAATGGTTGACCAAATACTTATTTCCCACCATAATTTACAAATAAATTATTTAAAATTCCTACAATGTAAATTCTTGGATTTTTTTTTTCACATTCTGTTTCTCACAGTTGAAGTGTACCTATGATGAAAATTACAGACCTCTGTCATCATTTTGAGTGGGAGAACTTGCACAATCGGTGGCTGACTAAATACTTTTTTGCCCCACTGTATATTCATTTTTTTATTCATACTGAGTCCAGGTCAGGCTTGTACCGGCGATACCGATTAGATACTGGTACTAATGAGTCGGGTAAACATTTCAAAAGTAATTTATTTCAAATGTTGCTGCTCTTGGGAAATGATCTACAAAATATATAAAATCACCAGGACAACCATGTTATGGCGTTATTCTGCACTGACAGTGTCGTCTTATCTATATTCAACTCTGTATGTAGTGTTTGTCAATATAGCCTTTCAATAAAAGGATACAAACACTTGCTACTGGGTGACTCAGTTGAATTGCCAGTCATTGTTTTTAACTAAAGAGTTTGCAATGACTGTCTTATTTTGATTCCATCTATCCATTTTCTATTGATTGTCCCCCTCTGGGTCGCAGGGGGGCGGACAGCGGCGTACAACCTGGACAAGTCGCCACCTCATCACAGGGCCAACACAGATAGACAGAAAACATTCACACACTAGAGACCATTTAGTGTTGCCAATTAACCTATCCCCAGGTGCATGTTTTTGGAAGTGGGAGGAAGCCAGAGTACCTTGGAGGGAACCCACACAGTCATGGGCAGAACATGCAAACTCCATACAGAAAGATCCCGAGTTCAGGATCAAACTCAGGAACTTTGTACTGTGAGGCACACGCACTAACCCCTCAACCACCATGCTTTATTTTGATCGCTATGTATAATTGAATGACACTTAGATTAGGAATTATTTAGCAAATTTTACCTGAATAAATCTAGGCTTTTTTGTCTATATGTAAGATAAGTTAGTGTCTTTTACTCTATATCAGTGGTTCTTAACCTTTTTGGAGGTACCGAACCCCGTTAGTTTCATATGCACATTCACCGAACCCTTCTTAGTGAAAAGTAAAATGTTTTTTTTTTCAAATTCAAGACAAAGTTATGTGTTTTTGGTAACACTTTAGTATGGAGAATAAATTCTAAGTAACAAAGACTTAATTTAGAGGTTGTTGTACACTAAGGGAACATATTCTAAGTAACAAAGACTTAATTTGGAGTTATTTGGTTAGGGTTAGAGGGTTAGGGTTATAATGAGGCCGTGCCGAATAAGGCATTAATAATTACTTAATAATGACTAGTTAAGAGCCAAAATGTTACTAATTTGCATGTTAATAAGCAACTAATTAATAGTGAATATGTCCCCCATACTAAAGTGTTACCATGTTTTTTTTACTGGTCACAAAATGAACAGTGTATGAACATCACCTTGTTCAAAGAACAAAACTGACACAGTGCATAAACTCACAACAAATTCCACAACTGCAAATCAGTGTAACTTCGTCTGTTGCCATATACGTAATACGCCGATAGGTAGAAGTTTTTATTGACACGATGATTCGGGTGTGTTTTGACCTCCGCCGAACCCCTAGGGTTCGATCGAACCCAGGTTAAGAACCACTGCTCTATATTATACATATTTTTCCCCCACCAATCACTTTTCCTTTTGACAAGATCTTAATGATTTAGTCACTTTACACTTCGTTCCTTTTAATGATATTTATTGTCTGAAATAACTAAAATATCAAAAGTATCGAAATGTTGATTTGAGAATCGATGTTACAACATAAAGGTTTGGTGTCGGCAGTATTGATGTTTCAGTATTGATCCGCACATCATTACCACATAAAAATAAAAATAAAAAATTATGTGGCATCTTTTATTTTGAAAAGTAGTAGTATTAGAAACATTCTTGTTCATTTACAAAATCCGGTCAACCTTTTTTGTTTTCACTTTATGTTGAGTCTGATAGAGATCACATTTAACTTGTAATTTTAACAGAAAAAACAGCAAAATCAGATTTTGAAATATCACATTTTGCTCCACTGTGGCCTGCAGTGTGAACGTAGTCAAAGAAAAGTTTTGATAAAGAAGGTGAAAAACAGTATTGAATTCAAGAAATAACTTTAAGTGAAGTACGAAGGAGGCTCTATACTCCCCCTTTTCTCCCATTGCCATCTTCAGCAACCAAAGTCTTCAACAAACATAAAAGTGATATCATCAAATGTCCATTCATCCATTTAATTCAACATTTATTATGCATTTTTAGCAGGCATTGTTTTTGTGCATGTAAAACTATAATCATTGTCTATAAAAATGTGTTTATGTTAATAATTTTGGGTGTCTGGAACGGATGATTGGATTTGCAATATTTCTTCTGGAAACAATTGCATGTGGTTTTTGCATGATTCTGTTATTGTTGGAACTTTGGGAACAGATCACAATCAAAAACCAAGATACAGTACCACTGTTGCCATTAGGAGTGTCCTGTTTCGGATTACATCTGCTTGCATATAAACTCTCCTATGCTGTATAAATGTCCTCCAATAAGCAAACACAATTGGTCTTGTATTTTTGTCAAGTCATTTATAAAAGTTAAGGATTTTAAGGTCCATCCATTCATCCATCCATCATCTTCCGCTTACCCGAGGTCGGGTCGCGGGGGCAACAGCCTAAGCAGGGAAACCCAGACTTCCCTCTCCCCAGCCACTTCGTCTAGCTCTTCCCGGGGGATCCCGAGGTGTTCCCAGGCCAGCCGGGAGACATAGTCTTCCCAACGTGTCCTGGGTCTTCCCCGTGGCCTCCTACCGGTTGGACGTGCCCTAAACACCTCCCTCGGGAGGCGTTCGGGTGGCATCCTGACCAGATGCCCGAACCACCTCATCTGGCTCCTCTCGATGTGAAGGAGCAGGGGCTTTACTTTGAGTTCCTCCCGGATGGCAGAGCTTCTCACCCTATCTCTAAGGGAGAGCCCCGCCACACGGCGGAGGAAACTCATTTCGGCCGCTTGTACCCGTGATCTTATCCTTTCGGTCATGACCCAAAGCTCATGACCATAGGTGAGGAGGGGAACGTAGATCGACCGGTAAATTGAGACCTTTGCCTTCCGGCTCAGCTCCTTCTTCACCACAACAGATCGGTACAACGTCCGCATTACTGAAGACGCCGCACAGATCCGCCTGTCGATCTCACGATCCACTCTTCCCTCACTCGTGAACAAAACTCCTAGGTACTTGAACTCCTCCACTAGGAGCAGGGTCTCCTCCCCAACCCGGAGATGGCATTCCACCCTTTTCCGGGCGGGAACCATGGACTCGGACTTGGAGGTGCTGATTCTCATTCCGGTCGCTTCACACTCGGCTGCGAACCGATCCAGCGAGAGCTGAAGATCCCGGTCAGATGAAGTCATCAGGACCACATTATCTGCAAAAAGCAGAGACCTAATCCCGCGGTCACCAAACCGGAACCCCTCAACGCCTTGAGTGCGCCTAGAAATTCTGTCCATAAAAGTTATGAACAGAATCGGTGACAAAGGACAGCCTTGGCTGAGTCCAACCCTCACTGGAAATGTGTTCAACTTACTGCCGGCAATGCGGACCAAGCTCTTACACTGATCATACAGGGAGCGGACCGCCACAATAAGACAGTCCGATACCCCATACTCTCTGAGCACTCCCCACAGGACTTCCCGAGGGACACGGTCGAATGCCTTCTCCAAGTCCACAAAGCACATGTAGACTGGTTGGGCAAACTCCCATGCACCCTCAAGAACCCTGCCGAGAGTATAGAGCTGGTCCACAGTTCGGATTTTAAGGTAGTATGCAAAAAGCTAGCAGCTACACAACAGACGGAAAGAAAACAACACACATGCGAGATATACGTCAGTATGAAGTGTTCTAATATTGCAGTCTCAGACGTGACATTTGTTCATGCAAACATGTATTACATATTTATGTTTGCATATTACTTATCCTTACTAAGTAATTTGCAAAAACTCCATGGCCGTAGCATTTTGGAAAGTATTCAGTAACAAAAGTGTCCGCATCATTCAATTTACAGTACTGCATCGTGATCCTTATCTAATGAATATTGTGGCCACTAGATGTCGCCAAAAACAAATTTCCATTTGACTTAAATAAATAAATGATAAATGGGTTGTACTTGTATAGCGCTTTTCTACCTTCAAGGTAATCAAAGCGCTTTGACACTACTTCCACATTTACCCATTCACACACACATTCACACACTGATGGAGGGAGCTGCCATGCAAGGCGCCAACCAGCACCCATCAGGAGCAAGGGTGAAGTGTCTTGCTCAGGACACAACGGACGTGACGAGGTTGGTACTAGGTGGGAATTGAACCTCAACTTAAAGGCAGCATGAACACCTTTCAGATGGTTAATGATAGGTTAATGTTGTTTTTTTTAGACCAAATATTGTTCTCTGTTTGAGTATCAAGACTTTTCTAAAATTCCAAAACTATTTTGTGGCTTTTAATGCCTCACATTCACACTTTTATGTTAAAACACTGAACAGATGTTTATCGGAATAAACATCTGTTCTTTATTTTAACATAAAAGTGTTTGATTGTGAGGCATTAAAAGCCACAAAATGCAACGGGTCCATCGGACCCACAAACTCTGTCTGAGTAACAACAATATGAACATTCCACAAAGGTTAAGGCATTTTTCTAATGCAGTTAGTATATTTGTGAGAGTTTGTTTGTACTTGTAGTCTTGAATTTCTTACGTTTTTCATCTTGCGGCATTTTCACTTTGCAACATTAAATTAAAGGCCCACTGAAACCCACTACTACCCACCACGCAGTCTGATAGTTTATACATCAATGATGAAATATTAACATTGCAACACATGCCAATACGGCCTTTTTAGTTTACTAAATTGCAATTTAAAATTTCCCGGGAGTTTCTTCTTGAAAACGTCGCGTAATGATGACGTGTACGCAAGACGTCACGGGCTGTTAGGGAATATGAGCGCTGCGCACACACACAGCTAAAAGTCGTCTCCTTTAACCGCATGATTACACAGTACTTTGAAAATCTGTGTTGCTGAATCCTTTGCAATTTGTTCAATTAATATTTAAAAAGTCAAAGTAGAAAGATGGAGTTGGGAAGCTTTAGCCTTTAGCCACACAAACACACGGTGATTCCTTGTTTAAAATTCACGGAGGTGAAACTTTACTATAGATCACAGCGAACATGGATCCCGACCGAATGTCAACCAGCAGGTTTCGGTGAGAAAAATGAGGTAAAAAGTCGCTTCTTACCGGAGATCAGCTGAGCTTGTGCCGCCCATAAAGCTGCCGTCGACTTCCCTGAGACACTGCGCGTCAAGACACCCGTGGACACACACCTCTGACTATCAGGTACTGTTAAACTCACTAAAACACTAGCAACACAATAGAAAGATAAGGGATTTCCCAGAATTATCCTAGTAAATGTCTCTAAAAACATCGGAATTTGTCCCAATGCAATCGCGTTTTGTTTTTTTTCTAGTCCGTCGCTACCAATATCCTCAAACACGAATCTTTCATCTTCGCTCGAATTAATGGGGAAATTGTCGTTTTCTCGGTCTGAATAGCACTTTTTGTTGGAGGCTCCCATTAAAATCAATATGAGGATGTGAGGAGCCCTCAATATGTGACGTCATCGTCTGCGACTTCCAGTAGAGGCAGGGCTTTTGTCTTAGCACCGAAAGTTGCGAACTTTATCGTGGATGTTCTCTACTAAATCCTTTCAGCAAAAATATGGCAATATCGCGAAATGATCAAGTATGACACATAGAATGGACCTGCTATCCCCGTTTAAATAAGAAAATCTCATTT